>NC_056735.1:1108841609-1108859459 GCF_019279795.1 Protopterus annectens | reverse complement strand
CTAAAAGGAAAAAACAAAATTAAAGGGCAGTTGCGGTTAGGAGCCAAAGCAGGCTTGGAACTGAAGCTATACAGGATGTTTCCAAGTTAACTGATACGGTGGGTGGGAATTTGAGTGACGTTTTCGAGTGGGCGTTACTTTGCTCTGCTTTAGAGTGGACCCGAATTTTAAACGCTGGGATTGTCCCTTTAAGAATGGTTTCAGGGACACACTATCATTAAGGCCATATAGTCTATCCTCTTGCAATTTTATTATCCATCTTTGTTCTGATTTCTCAGTTCTGTTCTTACCACTCATTCTAGTGGTCTCATTTACTAATCCAAGCAATAAAAATTTACATGAGTGTTGCGAACCAGCATATGTAACATGTTTAGCTGTGGCAACGGTTGTATATTTATTTATTATTTATTTTGCGTACATGTTCTCTGACCCTCTCTCTGAGCGTGCTGTTAGTTTTGCCAACATAAAATCTGGGATAAGCTGTACAAAATGCTAAGCAAACTAAATCACGAGTTAAACAATCTGCATAAAGTGAAACTCTGTATTCTTGCCTAGTAGTTGGACGTATGAATAGATTACTGTTGGCCATATAACAGCACATGCTACAATGCCTGCAGCTGAAAGTACCTAAACTGTCAGAAATGTTTAGTGGCTTGGACTCAATATTCTGATAACATAGCCTTCTAATAGATTTACAATTTTTATAAGCTATTCCAGGATTAGGACCTACAATACTGGAAATATCTTCATTGGCCAACAAAATGTGCCAATTCTCATTAATGATATCCAGAATATTCTTGTTATCAGAAGTAAAGGATAAGAGCATCCTACAGTCAGATTGGTTATAGTCAGATCCAGTGCTATATTGTTTTTCAGAAAAATACGGTCTTCCTTTGTTTTGCCTATCAAGTGTTGTATGAAAATAATATATATTTTTAAAATAACACAATTTGATAATAGGGTTAACTTTTTAAAGGCTGTGTTTAAAACGTCATCATTACTAGATAAATGTGAGACGTACAAATTGTGCTTTCATAAACTGACATCTAAAAAACTACTCTGTTCACTAGAAATATGCATAGCAAGTTTCAAAAACGTAGTGGGAGATTCTATACAAGTTAAATATTCATCAAGGCTACATTTGTCATATTTCCAAATGACAAACATATCATCCAGAAAAATGTTTACAATAATAAACATGTTTCCTAAATCTGTCATTGGTTAAGGCAAATGTTGTCTCCCATTGTGCCATCGTGATGTTGGTATATGAATTTGCACTTGAGGTACCCATGGCCACACCAGTTTTTTTGTAAGAAATAAATCACCATTAAAAATACTGTTTTCCAATATTAATTCAATAAACATACATAACATACTCACTAAACTGATGGAACAAGCGGTATGTTCCGGACGATATTCTCTCACAAACTCTATGCCCACATTATAGGGAATACAGGTAAAAAGTAAAAAAAAAAAAAAAAAAAATGTCAAGTGCAACAAATAAAAAAAAAACATTCAGGTAATGGTTCAGTTTTTATGTGATACGATAAAGATTCTAAAAAGTTCTGAGTATCTTTAATAATCATATTTCTACTGGTTAAAACAGGCTTTAACATATTCTCTACATAGATGGCCATAGGTAACCTAACCTCTGCCAGACACTATAGGTCTTACAGGTGGGTCTGACACAGTCTTATGAATCTTCGGGAGGCCTTTTATAGTAGGAATAAGAGGGGTCGCAACCATAAGATACTCAGTGTTCCTTCGCAATATATCTGTTGGAGAAACAAACAAGTCTCCATCTACTCTATATATCATGTTTCTTATTACTGCCTTAGTATCAAATTTGGACAGCATATTCTGCATTTTATTCATACAGCTCCCCTTGTCAACAATCATTAAATGCACTACCCTTGTCAGCGGGACATATCACACTTTCCATGTTGAACGGAAGAGCTTCCAAAGTTTTATGCTCTTGTTTTGATAAATTATAAAACTTTTTTATGTGATCTAAGATCATTACTATACATGCTGTACAAGTCCTGTTTACAAGATCTCAAAAAGGCCTCAACTAAAGGATCTAGTGGGAATAAATTCACTGGGCTTCTTGAAAATATTTCTGTTTTCACAAGTCATAGGACACAAGTTATTTTGTAGGAAGATTAGGTTGAAATTATTAACATCCACAACAGTGTTGCAAATGTTGCTGGAAGTAGCAAGGACAAAAGATAATCCTTTCTGCAAAACATCCAGTTCATCTTTGGTTAGTTGATATGTAGACAAATTATAGACTAAGTTGTTTGAGTAGGAGCCCAATATTTCTTCACTGATGCAGTGACATTGGTTTGTTTCAATAACATTCTTCTTTTTCTTCCTCCACTTCTCGTTCTGTCATGCTTTGGAGATTCCTTATGGGAAGTGGTAGGGATGGAAGAACCTGATGGTTGGCTTGCAGATGTGTGGATCCTGTTTTGGGTCTCGCATCCTCATCCCTATGGACCAAAGTAATCACGTCACTAGTGTTCTCAATTTACACCTTCCTCTCCAGTTGAGGTTGGAACCAAGATATTACTAGTTACATTAGATCTTGCATTCAATCCACCTGTATTAGAGTTATTTGTAGTAATAAGTTCTGAAGGTTTAGTGTTTCCACTTGGCTTTATCAAGTCTGCTTCTCTTCTCTTAACGAGTGGCCATAAAAAAAAAACATTGCCTGTCTTACAAGTCCAGTAGGTCTCTCTAGTTTTCTCTGCTTCTGCACCTGTAATTTCCTCTCATACAAACTCATAGTAGGTTACTAGGCTACTGGCCCTGAAGCCCTCATAAACATAGCCAAGAGTTTAGCCAATGTTTAGACAAATCAGCACTCAATGCCTGTGTCCAGCAGGGACATGGGTGGAATCCCAGGGGTATATTTTCTGTTTCACATCCCGTTATCCAGGCTGCCCTTAAAAAGGGGTAAAGAGGTACTCCGCTTGATGTGGAGAGGGAGTCTATTCCATAGATGGGAGAGCCTCTGGGACACAAATCTATCTCAACAAGTCTTGTTGATGTCACAGACCAGGTTTGAGGACGCACGTGCAGGTTACTCAAATGGAGCTTGACTGGCGGATATGCAGCAGTCCCATTAAGGTGGGGTCTGTGAACGCCTTGTATGCCAGACAGAGGTCACCTCTGAGGAGTATGTATGAAACAGAGTAGTGGGATAGGGCTCAGTCTATTTATGTATGGTAGATGTTTGAGGCCCTGGAGTGTCCTGGTGAGGAACCTCTGTGGTCTCTCTAGCTGCTGCATGTGCTTTGCGAGGTACATGCCAAAAGGGGCATTGTACTCGACAATGGGCCTTATAAAGGAAGAATACAGGGATGTTATGGCCTCCTTGTCCCTGGATGAGATACCTTTACTTATGAAGTGGACCATGTAGAAGGCTTTCCGTACAATGGAAGCAACATTGTGGTCAAAAGTCAGGTTGCTATCACCTGGGTGCCAAAATCCCTCACGACTGATTTAGTGCTTAGGACGTTGTTATTAATGTGATAATTTGTGGGGACGTCACTCTCCCCAAAGAGGATGATGATGCATTTTTAGGTATTTAGCTTGAGGCCATGTTTCTGGCACCAGTCATTTGTCTGGGTGAAACCCTCTTGGAGGATGTCCACATCACTAGGAGAATTGATGACAGCACCCAGCTTGCAGTCATCTGCAAACTGGGTCAGCCATAGCCCACTGGTTTTGGCCTGCACCTCAGAAAAGTACATCTCAAATAACAGAGGCCCCAAGACCGAACCCCGGGGTACGCCACTTGTTACAGGTCTACTGCTTGAGGTGGCTTCCCCTATTTTGACTACATGGGTTCTATTAGTGAGCCAGTTTGTGACCCAGCTGGTAACATATGGATTGATGCCTAGTTGAGAGAGTTTATCTATTATGCCCGAGTGGGGAATAGTGTCAAAGGCTTTGGCCAGGTCTAGGTAGATGGCGTGCACTATCTTCTCATCATCCATGGCTTTGATGACGGTCTCAAAGAACTCAACTAAATTTAGCAGACATGACCTCTCCCGGACGAAGCCAAACTGTGTGGGATCAAGTGTTTGGAGGCTGCCAATGCCCTTGTTGTTGAGGTCCATGATAATCTGCTCCATGGCCTTGCAGATCAGGCTAGTTAGGCTGACGAGTCTATAATTTCCCAGATCAGTGGACACTACACTTTTGTGCAAAGGGATGACAGTGGCTGTCCTCTACTCAGCTGGGAAGAATTCACTACTCAGGGTTTGGTTGAATAGGGTGCCTAGTGTTGCTGCATTCTGAGTTCACGTAGGATGGAGCCTGGGATGTTATCAGGTCCCATGGAGGCTGTATTTTTTACCTTTGAGAGAGCAGTAATGACCTGTTCTGTAGATATAAGGGGAAGGGGGCAGATACTGGGGATGTCCTGATATGGGGGAGACAGAGGGGTAAAGTTTTTGCTGAATCTGTCTGCCAGCATGTTTGCTATATCTACGGCATTTGTATATGTGGTGTCCCTGACCGCCCGTTCTGAACAGATCTGGGTGCTTCCTTTGAGGTTGCGGACATATGTGAAGAAGGGCTTATGGATTCTCTCTAGTAGATGTGGCCAATTTGGACTTGAAGTTTGCTTTGGAGGATTTCACTAGTGCTCTTATTTGCTTGTTCAGGCTAAGGAGACACTGCTTCCAATTTATTCTATCAACTGCTTCCATTGCCACATGTAAAGGAAAAGCATTCTGTAATTGTCTTTTCTTCTCATTAAATTCAACTATTAACACATCTTCTAAGGGCTTAAAGTAATCAATCAGGAGTCTTGTATAGTAAAAACCTGCATCATGACCGATTGATTTTCTGCCATTTCACTAGTAATTCAGGATAAGTTGTGCCATACATAGGCAACTTACAGATATGCAGACCCCTTGGAACCACTTTGAAGTGAAGACATGCTTCAAAATATTTGCTTTGCCACTGTCGTTTTTCAATTTAAATTGTTTTCTTCAAACTCCCTCTGTTTTGTTACAAAACTACAAGCATCACAATCTATTTGCTCAGTAGTACTACTACTCACATGTGTCTAAAGTTAAAAGTGGATTACCGTCAGCATGTATGAAGTCCAAGAATTTACAGTTCATATTGTCATGTGGAAGACTGGAATCCAATTCCACATGATAACCCTTTGCCATGCTCTAAGCAGCACAGGAACAAACAAACTCAATGAAAACAAGAAATCAAATGAGGGAATTAAGCTGTCTCTGTACAACAGAGTAAAGTCTATGAAATAAAAAAACACTAAGACAGCAAACATGGCCGGATAAATCCAAAACAAACAATGATTTTATTATAATAAAAAATAAGCTCTTTTACATTGACACTAACTTAAAAAATTGCCATCTAATGAAAGTTTTAAGTCACTAAAACCAATCAGAAATACTGAAACATACATCACATAAAGCACGAGAGTGCTAAAAACTCTAATATCAAATTTCATACAATAAACACAATGTGCTTCACAGCACTCGTATCCAATAATCTATTCATAAACTTATTAAAAGTTGTTCATTTAAAGTGACAATTCCGTTAACAAACTTAAGATATCATTCAAAGTAGCATAAAGGAATTATAATAAAAAACACTAAAAAAACTCATAAAACTCTTGTGTGATGTTAAAATAATCACTCACAGAGTAAGAATTAAAATTTTAAAACTTGCTTGGGTAAGGTAACCTACGGTGAATTAGAAGATCGCAAAACAATCATTTAACATGCAAAGACATTTCCGTACATAAATTACTCAAACTTCCTGCTTGGCTTAACCAATTATTACCAGCACCGAGGTCATATGATTCTCTTTCAAAATAGTGTTACCTTGTATGTTCTGTAAAGTGTAATTAAAAATATCCAAATATTGTTATTGGAGCAAAACTAAGGTATTGATATAACACATTATAAAATACAAAGCAGTTAACTAAAGTTGTATCAATGTACCATAAAACATAATTGTCACATATGTATATAATGCAGATGAAGTATGCAAATTAAGAAATATTTTTTTTTTCTTTTTACATCTAAGAAAGTGACATCTACTGAATACAAACATTGGGTTGAGCGACCTTTCTCCTTCACTGTGGTATTTCTGACAACGAACTATAATGTTGACTCTTCAATTTATTACTGCACTTGATATAAATTTTTGAGAGAGAATCACATGACCTCAGTGCTGATAATGATTGGTTAAGCCAAGCAGGAAGTTTGAGTAATTTGTATATGGAAATGTCTCGGCATGTTAAACATGATTGTTTTGTGATCTTCTAATTCACTGTGGGTTAACTTACCCAGGCAAGTTTTAAACTTTTAATTCTTATTCTGTGAATGATTACTTTAACATCAAGTGACAGTTTTTATGAGGATTCATTTTATTATAGTTCCATTATGCTACTTTGAATGATAATACCATTAACGGACTTAGTTAAGTGAACTTAAATTAACAACTTGTAACAGGTTTATGAATAGATTATTGGATACAAGTGTTGTGAAACACATTGCGTTTAATGTATGAAATTTGATATTAGAGTTTTCAGGACTCACGGGCTTTATGAGATGTATGTTTCAATAGTATTTCTGATTGGTTTTAGTGACTTTTAAAAGTTTCATTAAATGGTAATTTTTTTTAAGGTCTAATGAAGCATTGGTGTCAGCGAGAAAGCACTTACTTTTTATTATAATAAATTGCGGTTCGTTCTGGATTTACCCAGTCATGTTTGCTGTCTCTCTTTCTTGGACTTTACTCTGAGAATTAATAATCAGAAATGTTATGTTCTAGCCTACACAGATAAAAAATACTACATCCTAAATAATGCAAATATACATTGGGTCAGTTGACATAAATCACAGTACAAAAAGAAATGCAAAAGTAAGAAGATGGACCAAAGTCCAAAGGCACAAAGGAATTAAACAGTTAACAGAAGTACTTTTACACTTTACGGTGCTTCACTGGATGTTCCTGTTCGATGTTAAAAGTTGAAGGGCCACTTCTTCAGAATTCTGGATAGCAGAAAGAGAACATACCTGGAGAATTGGTGGATCGCTTACTTTGTGAAGGGGCACAACAGTAGCACCTTTCCTTTCTTCTTCTTCTTTCGGCTTTTCCCGGTTAGGGGTCGCCACAGCGGATCACCTGTTTCCATTTCTTCCTGTCCTCTGCATCTTACTCTGTCACACCAACCACCTGCATGTCCACTCTAACCACATCCATAAACCTCATCTTAGGCCTTCCTCTTTTCCTCTTACCTGGCAGCTTCATCCTTAGCATCATTTTCCCAATATACACAGCATCCCTCCTCAGCACATGTTCAAACCAATGCAATCTCGCCTCTCTGGCTTTGTCTCCAAACTATCCAACCTGGGCTGACCCTCTAATATACTTATTCCTAATCCTGTCTACCCTTGTCACACCCAGTGCAAATCTTAACATCTTTAACTCTGCCACATCCAGCTCTGATTCCTGCCTTTTTGTAAATGCCACTGTCTCCAAACCATATAACACAGCTGGTCTTACTGCCCTTTTGTCGACCTTCCCTTTCACTCTTACTGGTACTCGTCTGTCACAAATCACTTCTGACACTCTTCTGCACCCACTCCACCCTGCCTGAACTCACTTCTTCACCTCTCTTCCACATTCACCATTACTCTGAACTGTTGCTCCCAAGTATTTAAACTCATCCACCTTTGCCAACTCTACTCTCTGCATCCTCACCATTCCTCTATCCTCCCTTTCATTCACACACATATATTGTCTTAGTCCGGCTGACCTTCATTCCTCTCCTCTCTAGAGCATATGTCCACCTCTCCAGGGTCTCCTCAACCTGCTCCCTACTTTCACTACAGATCACAATGTCATCTGCAAACATCACAGTCCACGGGGACTCCTGTCTAATCTCATCTATCAACCTGTCCATCACCAGTGAAAATAAAAAAGGGCTCAGAGCTGATCCTTGATGTAATCCCACCTCCACCTTAAACGCATCTGTCACTCCCACTGCAGATCTCACCGCTGTCACACTACCCTTGTACATATCCTGTACCACTCTTACATACTTCTCTGCCACTCCCGACTTCCTCATACAATACCACAACTCCTCTCTAGGCACCCTGTCATACATTACCACAACTCCTCTCTAGGCACCCTGTCATACAATACCACAACTCCTCTCTAGGCACCCTGTCATATGCTTTAAGTCCACAAAGACACAATGCAACTAGTTCTGACCTTCTCCATTAACACTCTCAGAGCAAACATCGCCTCTATAGTGCTTTTTCCTGGCATGAAACCATACTGCTGATCACTAATCATCACCTCCCTTCTTAACCTAGCTTCCACTACTCTTTCCCATAACTTCATGCTGTGACTGATCAGTTTTATCCCTCTGTAGTTACTACAGCTCTGCACACCACCCTTACTCTTAAAGATCAGTACCAAAACACTTTCTCCACTCCTCAGGCATCTTCTCACTTTCCAAGATTTCATTAAACAATCTGGTTAAAAATTCCACTGCCATTTCTCCTAAATACCTCCAAGCTTCCACACGTAGGTCATCTGGACCAACAGCCTTTCCATTCTTCATTCTCTCCATAGCTATCCTTACTTCCGCCTTGCAAATCCATTGCACTTCCTGATTCTCTATACCCACATCATCCAGCCTTCTCTCTCTCTCTCTCTCTCTCTCTCTCATTCTCTTCATTCATCAGCCCCTCAAAGTACTCTTTCCATCTGTTCAACACATTCTCCTGGCTAGTGAGTACGTTTCCCTCATTATCCTTTATCACCCTTACCTACTGTACATCTTTCCTAGCTCGGTCCCTCTGTCTAGCCAATCGGTACAGGTCCTTTTCTCCCTCCTTAGTGTCCAACCTTTCATACAACTCTCTATACGCCTTATCCTTTGCCGCCTCTCTCTTTACCATGCACCTCATCTCCTTATACTCCTGTCTACTTTCTTCATCTCTCTGACAATCCCACTTCTTCGCCAACCTCTTTCTGAGTATACTCTCCTGTACTTCCTCATTCCACCACCAGGTCTCCTTGTCCTCCTTCCTCTGTCCAGATATCATACCAAGCACTTTTTTTAGCAGTCTCCCTTACTAGCTTTGCTGTACTTACCCAGCTATTCGGTAACACTTCACTGCCACCCAGTGCCTGTCTTAACTCTTCCCCGAACTCCACCTCACAATCACCCTTTTTCAGTTTCACCTTTCCAAATTATATAAACAAAGGTCTCACTTACTGAATGATTAATAAGGCTTACAAGTGGATGGGCAACAGTGCTAGCCATAGGTATTCAGCTGACAGAGATGCCATTTGCAGTTACATTAGGAATTTCGATACTAAAGATGATGAAATAGGTAGACTTCTTAGTGTCTATTACACCTCCTAAGCTGTTTGTGGTTAAAGCCATAAGAGTTGTGTTTCAGAAAATACTAAATTCATCAGCAATTTTACAGCATGACATATCTTGCAATGGGTTAGGATGTACTGCTTTACTGTGTTCAGAAGGCAAAAGATACTCCATGTGAAAGTAATCATTTTTGCTAAATTATTAGTGACTTTTATCTCACTCCAAAGTTCTTTGCATGAAGTCTGGAGAGAGACTGTTTTGTTTAGGAGGAAAGACTTCTATGTACAGTCATGAGAGACCATCTCATTTGGAACCTACTGTGGTTTTCATTTATTTTTTTTTATTTTTGTGTGTGACCACATCTAAATTGTCTAAAATATTTAAGAAGGTCTAAGTATTCAACAGCAGCATCTTCACAGACGTCCATTAGTTTTAATTTAGACATAAAATGTTGGCGCATGGAAGTATTTTAGGCAGCAAAACTGATACTCATGTTTAAATTTTACTTAACTGCAAAAGAGGGATGCCCATAAGACAGTCAAAACAAAGTATGCGTGTTGTGATGTTGCTAGAGAAAGGCAAGATTTTTTTTTTCTTGCTCCTTGCAGGACGTCGCCCAGTGGCTCCTTTACCTGTACCCAACTGGCAAATTTCTTTAAGGGAGGGGGAAGCTGATCACTCTTAGGCTAGACAAAAGCACTACAGCTCACTCATTACTGCCTGGGAATCCAAATCAGTCCTCTGTTCCCCTGTGCGGGTCAGGTGGTAAAGAACTTGCCAAATTGCTGGTGCTGCATGGAGGCTTACTTTCATCCCATGGGACCACCCCTTCCCACTACACAGCTCCTTCAAACTTTAATACTGCTACCCACTGAACTTACAATTATGAAAGCACTCAGCAGGCATGGATTCCAATGGGTATGACTTCCTGCTCCCACTAGGTGCCACCTGTACACCAAACCAGATCCTCCTCCATGCCCCCAAGATTGGAGAGCTGGCAGCTGCCACTCACTTCAATCCTTCCTGATCAGCTCCTTACAGGCATAGTTAGGACTTTATCCCTCTACACCACAGAGCTAGCAGGAGTGGACATTATTATTCAGTCTAGGACACTTTCCCTTCTGTATACACTAAAAGAACTTGAGACTGTGTAAGAGTTATGCCATTCCAAACAGATTAGAGTCTGGGTAGTTATACATATCTTCCAAGTTTAAGTAACTGGTACTTAGGCTGACCATAAGGAGCAATTCACATTTTATGCTACTGCTCTTTGCATGAAGGAGGTGTCTTCAGCTGTGTGCTTAGCAGACTAGTAAATATAGCAAACTACAAGTGTCTTAAATGCATTTACTTGGACAGTGACTAGACGTGCAACTCTCAGCACCTGTAGAAAGTTGCTGCTGACATTCTTTGCAAGAATGAGTGATGGAATACATGCCGGCTATACCTCCTACATATTTATAACTTTTATCTGGCCAAATGATGTCAAACTCTGGTATCAAAAAGTATTTATCTTTGATATCAAGCCAAAGCCAGGTTTAAGTAAATTATACTAGGATATCCAAATGCTGAAACTGTGCTCTAATTACAAAGGCTATAGGTACAGAAACGTATTACTTTGAAATCACAGTGGTTAAGACAGACAGGATCCAGAGGTTCAGAAGTACGGTATTAACTAGGATGAATGTCCTCAAATGGTAGTAGTATAGGCACACTCGTATATTTGAGCCTGAACTTGTGATAGCTACATATCAAATTTATGCAAGCAGTAATATTAGTGGCTGATGAGAAGTGGCTTGTAAATTTGATTATCAATCAATATTTACAGAAATTATTTTAAGGATATGAAGGTGATCTATGCAGATATACAGAAATGCATATGTTATATGTGGCTGTTGTGAAGGCAGACAGACAGTAGCACACATTTAATTATATAAGTTTCTAGTGAAAAGGTGTAAGCTTGTTTAGGAAACAGAAACAGAAGTAGAAGAGGCAGACAACAGACAAAAGGAACACTTCAATTTATGTGTACTAATGTAATTAGATGGATTGACACAACCAGACAATTGTTCTCAGTGATGTGGTTAGAAGGGGAGAATAAAAGTAGACAGGAAGGGTGGCAGAGTAGCCCATCCCTGCCTCGGTCCGAGTCTTTGTGCAAAATCATGACCTACTCCTAGTGCATCTGCTGGTTTGTTCTGTAAATTATCTGCTATTTGCTACCAGCTGCAATAAAACATAAACAAGGGTTGCTGCAAATATTCATTTCCTTACCATAGTAATGAATCGTAAAAAAGGCAATACATACCAGAAACTGCAGCCTGAAGCTTTAAGGGGATACTACTGTGTAAGACGTCATCCAACATATGCATCTACATTACACTTTTTTTTTTTTAAACTCATGCAGCGGATTTAAAAAAAATATATATATATATATAATATAAACACACACACACACAATTTTATATATATATATATATATATATATATATATATATATATATATATATATATTTATTTATTTATTTATACACACACACACACACACACACACACACACACACAGCAAGAGAAGGAGCCCTGAAGAGGTGGCAGGATCAATTATAAAAGCAGTAGAGCAGCTTTGAAGATCACAGCCTCTCTCTTGTAAGCTTTCTTAACCTTTATAAAACAGCTGCTTGAAACTATACGGTTTGGTTACTTGTGAATGTATAATGATGGCAATACAATAAAACAGAAATTAAAACAAAGTTTGCAGTAAAAACATTATTATCACCCACTTCCGGAGACTCAGCACACAACCTTCAATGGGAGTAAAACACAAAGACAAATCATAGTATATAAGAAAACCAATAAAATCAATTAAAACAATAAAAATCAATGAAGCAACTACACTAAATACTTCCAATTAATTTTTCTTTTTAACTCATTAGTTACCAAAGCTTGGTAAATCATTATAAACAAACATTCTGTAACGGTCGATGTTCATCTTTATGTAAATTAATTTGTATTATACCATGACCCCCCCCCAAACGTGCACGCTGATTGGCCAGCGTGCCCGTTGTAAATCGAGATATACTAATGGAAAAAGGTCCGGTTGCCCGGACTTTTTTCCATTAGTATAACTTCGTTTTAAAACACTGTCTCGCTATGTTAAAGGGTTTAACATGGCGAGACAGCTTTAAAAAGCAACGGAGATCTCCGTTGCTTATTTTAAAGCTGTCTCGCCATGTTAAACCCATTTAACATAGCGAGACAATGTTAAAACAACGAGAAAGCAAGATCTCCGTTGCTTTTTAGTCTCGCTATGTTAAATGAGTTTAACATAGCGAGACAGTTTTAAAATAAGCAACGGAGATGTCCGTTGCTTATTTTAAACTGTCTCGCTATGTTAAACTCATTTAACATAGCGAGACTGAAAAAAGCAACGGAGATCTTGCTTTCTCCGTTGCTTTACAACTCTGATGTACCGCGCAGGCGCGCAGTACATCAGAACTGCCGCGGATGCCAGACATCTGCGGAAGGGCAGTAAACAGGCATTATACTATGCCATTATTTAAGAAAAGTAACAGTTTCTTTTCTTAAATAATGTCATGGTATAATAGCAATAACCCACTTCTGGGTGTGGGTAATGCTAAATTTACCCACGGTTGGCTTTGTTTGCTTCGCCCTCGGGACCAAACCACGCCAACCGTGGGTAAATTTAGCATTACCCACACCCAGGCGTGGGTTATTGCTATAATAACACAGACAACAATAAACATTGAACATTTTTATCACAAAATCCAGCAAAATGTTGAACAACAGGGCTTTCTAATTTCCCCACAATAATATCCCCAACATGTTCCCTTAATCTTTCTCTAAACATTCCCTAGTTTCACCAATACAATAAAAATTACTAATTATTAATTACTTTATTTAATAGTTTAAAGACTTTATAGCCCTCTGAGAGTTGCAAGAAAATGTGTACTGAACAGTGACTCGTATTCCTTTAATCATACTAAGCAAAGGCACCACACAATCACAAGAAAAACTACCACAAAGGGTAGTGCCCATAGGAGAAAAATTATTTTCTGCCACTGTTATTTATAATAAAAACTACTATGTACCAACTTTCAACCCCTCCTACATGAAACAATGGGCTTTGCATGTAAAATGTTTAAAAATATATGCATCCTCTAACAAAAACAGACCAGTTCTTTTTAGCTGTATTCACTAACAAAAATATACGTGCTGTTTGTTTTCAGAATTTTAAAGTGCATTATTGGAACTAAATAAATCATAGACATCTCGCATGTTGTATCTAAAGCTTGCTCCCCAGATAACACGCAAGCTTTTTCATAAATCACGGTAATGCTGAGATCACACATCTGGAAAACATCCATTTACAGCATGTACTTCTTTCAAAAAACATCACTTCTCCTGACTTCCAGCATTTCTCCATATGGTAAAGATTCTATGAAAAGAGAATGATGGAAACTAAAAGCATTATGGATACTCAATAACACCATGACATTTTGTTATATAATTTAGACTGTATTTTAGTATTCTTAAAGAATGTCACATCCAAATATTTTTTTCTCTAACATCACAAATTGCATCTAGTTTCAAACCAAACAAATTACTATTAATTTGACTAATAAAATTAGTATACCAGGATAAAGCCCCTTTAACAAAAATAATCTACATTGTGATAATATTCAACAACGTTGTTGAAAAAAAATTCTGAAACCGAAATGTATTCAATTTTAAAACAACCAATGAAAAGGTTAGTATATGAGGAGGCAGAAGATGCCGTCATGGCAGTACCCTTAGGCTGATGGTAAATGACATTATTAAAAACAAAATAATTGTTAAATAAACAGAATTTCATCAATTCAATAATACAATTTAATTTTTATTTTTTTATTTATTTTATTTACCATTTGTTGACCGGGATAGTCCGACTGGATATATGTCCATTTTCAGCGGAGGCCCGGGGAGAAAAGCTCCAAGGTTAACAGTAAAAAACACAGAGACAATTTAGAAAAAAAAAAGAAGGTGCATACCTTCATTTGCACATCAATAACAATGGTAGTTACAGTAGCAACGTATATACAGTAGATACATACATAGTAGTTACATTGCTTGCAGAGGTTAAATTACATACATATTCAGACTTGATCAGTTACAAATACTGGGTAGAAATATTTTTGTATCTGCACATTCTGGCTAACGCAGATAATTGAGGTTTTCTTCCTGTTATAGGGCTGTACTCACTAAGATTGGGGAAAGGACTAGACCTATTTGGTATGAAACTAGTATACTTAAGATGGGACATGAAGTAGTGATGTAGAGAGAAATCCTAGTCGGGTTTAGAGCATGGACATAACAAGTGTGATATGAGGTGATTCTTTAGTTTGTTTTTGAATATAGCTAAGGATGGTAAACAGTTCCATGTTTTACCAACAGAGTTGGCAAACAGAGAGTCGCCAGCAGAGTGGTTTGCTTTGACCATTTGAACCAGTAGTCTGGTGGAGGATCGGAGTGGGCGATTGTTGTTGTAGGGGGCGATTATATTTTTTAATGCTGGGTTTTTTTCTGGGCAGTAAAGAACTTTACGTGTTACTACAAGTTGATTGAACTGTAGTAAGTTGGGAAGTTCCATCCATCCTAAGAAGTTTAGATTGATGCAGTGGTGGGTCCGGTATGGTGTGTCGGCAGCAAATCTAGCAATCTGGTTATAGCAGGTTGCTAGTTTATTAAGATCTGATTTGTTCACGTTGAAAAAGAAATGTGAGGCATAGAGAAGGCTAGATAGTAGTTGGGATCGGGCAATTGCGGCTCTAGCTGGTGGAGTGAGGAATGATTTGATCCTATATAGTGACCAGAATTTTTTATGGACTGCTTTTATGGTTTGATTTATGCATTTGTCAAACTTGAGGTTGTTGCCCACTATAATACCTAATAGTTTGGTTTGGGCTTCTGGGGAGAGGATTGTGCCATTGTTTGCTGTTATGTTCAATGGTGTTGTTGGGGACCTACTTGTGGGGGAGAATATAAGCAGTTTGGTTTTGTTGGGGTTTAGAATCAGGCATTGGTTTGACAGCCAGTTTTCAACTGTGTTGAAGGTGTTCTGGGTTAAGGTAAGTAGGTTAGCAGGCGAGGTTGCAGAGCAAATTAAAGTGGAGTCATCTGCATATTGTATGCAGGTAGCATCTGGGATGGCTGCATGGAGGTCATTTGTAAAGAGAGAGAAATGAAGAGGTCCTAATATGGCGCCCTGGAGAACTCCCAGTGTGATGGGGAGGCTGCATGAAAGCATGGTTTGCCAAAGCACTACCTGCTGCCTACCATTTAGATAGGATTCAAACCACTGGAGTGCATGACTGTTTAAAGCAAAGGACTTTAAGGTTCTCTTAAGTATTTTATCATCTACCATGTCAAAGGCCTTGGATAGATCGTGAAATAGTGCAGGGGATAGTTTGTTGTTGTTCCGGTTTTGGTTTATGATGTAATGAAAGGAGGGCTGAGGTGGTACTATGATTTGGCCTGAAACCGTGTTGTCTATTGGATAGAAGTTTGTTGTGGGTGAGATATTGCACAAGTTGCATGTGTATACACTTTTCCAAGATTTTAGCTAGTAGAGACAATATAGCAATAGGCCTGTAGTCTGACAGTTCAGTAGAACTGCCTCCCTTATGAAGAGGTATAACATGAGAGATTTTCCAGATGGTGGGTACGGCGGCTTCAGATAGAGTCCGATTAATCAGTACATAGACTGGGTATGCTATAACATCTGCAGCCTTTTGTAAGTAGTCTGCAGGGAGCAGATCAGCAGCTAGAGTTGTGGATCTCAGTTTCTTAAGTAGGGTCGCCATTAGATGGGTAGGTACAGGTAGGAAAGCTAAACGGTGTTTGGGTATTGGTAGGGGCTAAGCTTGGATTAGGAGTGAGCTTGCTGGCCAGAGATTGGATAGTCTCTGTAAAAAAGGTGTTGAAGGTGTTAGCTATATTTTCAGAGGATTTATCGTTGGCGGTTGTGGGGGTGGGGTGGTAGTTTGGCCTGGGCGTAGGAGTTTGTTGAGCACAGCCCAGAACTTTTGAGGTCTATTTTGGTGGGTTTGTTGTAGGTGGAAGTAAAAGTTCTTTTTATCTAAGATTATAGATTTTTTGGTGTAATTTCTTAGTTGTCTGAATTTAAGTTGATCATTGGGGTTTTTTGTTGTTCGGTAGGTAACCCACACCTTATTTCTTAGTGTGATTTTTTCTTTGGTGTCTTTGGTGATCCATGGTGCAATATTAACTTTGGTTCTGATGGTACGAGTGGGAGCATGGGAGGTGAGGACAGAAAGGAATTTAGCATTAAAGTAGGAGACTGTATCATCTAGGGGGAGATTCTTTAGGGCTGACCAGTTACAAGCTTTAAGTTCGTTATTAAATTAATTAAGGTTGAAGCTCCTATGGCTTCGAATAGTCCTGTACGTGGGGTTTTGGGAGTAGTTTACCTTAAACTTGATTATATAGTTGAGACAATGGTCACTGTGATCATCAGGTAAAGTACCAGATGTATAGTACAGTGGGAGGTTGTTTATGAGTATCCAGTCAAGGGTACTATCTTTTTGGTTGTGTTTACCTATCCGAGTGGGAAGGGATATAGTCTGGAACCCATGTAGGTTTACATGGGTTGTGGGGGTTTCAGTGGAAGAGGTGTTCCAATCAATGTTAAAATCCCTTAGTATGATGGTTTCTTGTGGATGGGTAAGGGATAGTCAGTCAGTTTAAGAGGTGTTCAAGGCAGTGTTCTTAACTAGGGGAATATAGCCACAGACTATGTTTATGTTTTTGTTGCTGTTAATTTTTAGTTTGGCGATCAGAATTTCAGCATTGTTGATTTGGGGGGGGGGGGGGGGGTTTGCATATCCAAAGTGACAGAAAAGTCAGATTTGTAAAGTATGGCTACCCCGCCACCCTTTCTTGAGGAACGGTATAGTCTATGCATATTGTACCCTGGTGGCAATATCGCTTTGTCCTTAGTGGAAGGTTTTAGCCACGTTTCTGTGAGGCATAGTATATCTGGTGTATTAAGATCCAAGAGGGCATGGACATGATGAATTTTATTGTTTATGCTCCTGATGTTTAGATGGCAGGCCAGCAAGGAGTTTGGCATCCTGTTTGATGGAGCAATGTTGGTAGGGGTGTTGGTGGGGAGGCTTGGGTTGAGAAGTTTGAGTGATCCAGGGTTTGAATGGATGTCGCCATTCATTGTTAGGTTGTTTCTTAAAGCGAGAAGTAGTTTCCATATTTTATGGAGAAGTTTTTGACAGTGTGGGGGTTTGTGTGAAATGTAGCAGGGTCTAGTAAGGATGTGTTTCTGTGAAGTTGAGGAGTTGGATATATAGGGTAGCGAGAGATGAGCATTTTTATTTCTGCTTGTTAGAGTGGAAGTTTGAAATTTTGGGTATTGGTAG
>NC_056735.1:1108835213-1108838609 GCF_019279795.1 Protopterus annectens | reverse complement strand
TAAACAAAATAGTCTGGTAAACAACTGATTTTACAAACAAAATAATGTATCTTTATAAGAATTGCATTACTGCTGTGCTTTCTAGAGTAGCAGCAGCAGTCTGGTCGTAAAATGTCTGAAAGGCTACTTTTCTGAATGGATAAAATGCACAGATTACACCAATGAATGGCTCACATAGAAAGCTGTTGTCAGTAGAGCTGTAATTTGAGATGGAATGTGGCTAACTCCTTTGAAGCTTCCTGCAGGCACACTTCCCCTACCCCCCTCAGCCACAGGTGAGCATGCTCAGAAAGGCAAACTTGAAAAGTAAACAAAGGCTGAATCAAAACAAAAAATCCCTGGGATTGTCCCTTTAAAGGACATACCACTTATTCACTAACTTCTGTCTTTTTAGCTGTGTCATCTGGTTATTTCCCACTTTGAAGTTTACATCTTCAAGTGCAGAAAATTGTTTTATGTTAATTGAGAACATTGCTCAATGTATAATCCAGTATGTTCCATTATTTTGCTAGTCCGTTTTTTTTAAAAAAAAAAAAAAAGATGAATTGCATAGAGAATATTTAAGATCTAATTTCATTTAGTGTTATAATGTTGTCATGGTGTACTTTGCAATATTATTTTCACATTTGGCTGGATTTTTATGTATAAGAGGTGACATCTAGTGAACACAAACATTGGGTTGAGCGACCTTTTTCCTTCACTCTGGTAATTTTTTTTATACCCAACTATGTTTGTTTCAGTTTATTGCTGCACTTGATATAAATTTTTGATAATTTGCATACTTCGTCTGCATTATATACATATGTGACAGTTATGTTTTATCACTTTTAATTGTGTCTAGCCATCACGGTACATTTATGCTGCTTTAGGTAACCGATGTGTATTTTAACATGCATTACATCAACACCTTATTTTTGCTCTTATAACAACATTTGTTTATTTTTAATGACACTTTATAGAAGGTACAAGATAGCGCTACTTTGAGAGAGAATCCTATGACCTCAATGCTGGTAATGATTGGTTAAGCCGAGCAGGAAGTTTGAGTAATTTATATACAGAAATGTCTCTGCATGTTGTAATATGATTGTTTTGCGATCTTCTAATTCACTGTGGGTTACCTTACCTAGGCAAGTTTTAACATTTTAATTCTTACTCTGTGAACAGCACATGACTGTTTTTTATGAGGTTTCACTGTTTTTTTTTTTTTTTTTATATAGTTCTATTATGTTACTTTGAATGATAACAAAGTCCGTTAACGGTATTAAATTAAATGAACAACTTTTAATAGGTTTATGAATATATTATTGGATATGAGTGCTGTGAAACATTGTTTTTATTGTATGAAATGTGATATTAGAGTTTTTAGGACTCGCATGCCTTGTTTGACGTATGTTTCAATAATATTTCTGATTAGTTTTAGTGACTTTTTTAAAAGTTTCTTTAAATGCTAATATAAGGTCTGATGAAGCAGTGTCAATGTGAAAGTGCTTACTTTTTATTATAATAAGTCATGGTTTGTTTTGGATTTACCCAGCCTTGTTTGCTGTCTCTCTTATTAATTGGACTTTACTCTGTTCAATAGAGACAGTTTAATTCTCACAGCATTTGGTTTCTTGTTTTCATTGTATTAATTCTCAGACCTGGAATTTAGCTAAAAATCTTGTAGAAGAGAGGGATTATAATCAAGAAAAAAGGTATGGAAGGGAAAGGACTTATCTGCTTGATATTGTGGGTTGTCTCTGTGCTCTCTACATCCTTACCAGCATACAGGCAACCAAGTCAGAGCAGGCTACACCAGGGTGGCAAGACTTGCTACCACTCAACTCTTTCTGATTCTCATTGAGTTGCAGTCTGAAGCGCTGCTTTGTTATTACACAGCTTTACAAAACCCACACCAGCCTGTTCAGTTCAAGTAGCTGCCAAAATCTCTAGGTCATACTTAAGTGGTAGAAATAGTATCGCCACATCTTGCATGCTGTGCTAATGGTATTCTGCTTTCTCCAGTATATTGGGTGCAAAATTAAGCAACTGCACAAATCAGTCAGACAGATGACTGATAAACAGCCCAGTATACATTTTACATATCACATTGGGCTTACATTTACTATGTCCTTTCTCTCTCTAGTTTACTCAGCTGCATCTTGTCATCACACTCCTCCATCTCTGCTGTACTTTGAATACTCAAGTACCCCATATTGTTCACATTTTTCTTTTAAACTACTAACATTGTCTACTGTACTTCTTGTCTACTAATGTCATACATTAATATCTCTCTGTTCTGTCTTTCTGTCCTGCTTTTACCTCTCACTCACTGTTTACTAACATTTTCTCATTCTTTCCTTCTGCAACAAATGGATGTATAATTCCACCTTCTGCCAACAGGTAGTATCCAGTGGTTATGGCCTTTGATCTCCCAGCCTGCATCACTGATTACCATGTAACAAGTGAGTGTCAATTGGCCTTAAGAGCATACTGTATAGAAATTCTATGGCATTGGATAGTAATTAACATGTATCACACTCAAGCTGTAAACTGTAGAAGGGAAGAGCAGAGTTACAATAACTGACACCCAGGATTTCACCAAACACAAACTGAGCCCAGCGTCTTCTACTGTATAGTCTTGCAGCAGTACTTGAAACTTGTCCAAAATTATTTTGTACACATCCACTCATAAAGTATGTTCCAGGAGTGATTAATAACAGATTTCCAATATCAGCACCTGATTGTCTATCTTTACTATAACTCTGTCAGTTGCCTGGCCATTCTTGTACACCAAGGTCACAGCTACTGTTTCCGTTTAAGCTAGTATTTGTAGGGTAGCGATGGCTTGAGCAGTAATTCCTCAAATGAGAGAGGCCATCAGATGAATTCGCCCTGGTGGAATACACTTATCAAACTTAACAAATAAGCCACCAGTTGCAAGCATTTACATTGAATAATGAAATTCTTTACTTGAAATAAATACACTAAAGCAATAAACTTTGTAAAACTGCAAATAGCATTGCATTTTCACAGAGAAATACCAAATAAAGCAATTTAAATGGACATATGGCATAAAGAATTCTGATTAACTGCTTATCTTGTCCTGCCTCTACCAGTAGCTAAAAGATTTTCTGAATTGTAACTGTGCACCGGGATGGCGCACTAGCACCCTGGATAGTATAGTTGCTTCACATCAAGAAATTCTCAGGATTGGTTCTCAGCTGGGGTGCTTTCTTTGTGAAATCTGCCTGTCCTCCCTGTGTTCACATGAGTTCTCTGGATGCTCAATTTTCCTCCCACATTCAAAAGCCATGTGGTAGCTAGACTGCCAGTTTCTAAATTGTCTGTGTGTGTGTGTGTGTGTGTGTGTGTGTGTGTGTGTGTGTGTGTGTGTGTGTGTGTGTGTGTGTGCTT
>NC_056735.1:1108800213-1108830213 GCF_019279795.1 Protopterus annectens | reverse complement strand
CCAAGTTCATGTGGCAGATAGCATAGTTTCTCTAGTTCTGTTGATGGCAGTGGCCATTCTTACATAGAAAGGGTAGTCTACATCCTGACTTCTGCCAAGACACCAAGTACCAAGACGATTTATACAAGCAAGTAGATTTGTTTTTTTTCTGTTTGGGCAATTGCCAGGGACATGGATGCCTTTACTACCCCTTTTCTTGCCATGCTGGATTATTTGTTTTATCACAAATATATGATTCAGATTTAAGTTATTTTTCTGTTCATGTGGCAGCCATATCCAGATGCTCATCGTGTTACCCTGCTGCAGTCATCACACTTGGGTTATCCTGTCGTCAGGCGGTCCCGCAGTCGGCCTGAATTCCAAAGTCTTGGTCCGGCGTTGGTTGCTGTCGCTTCTTCCCTGACGTCAGTGCGCCAGGGGTATAAATAATGCATCCAACGGCATTTTCTTCAGTCTTTCTTGCCGCGCGATGCCCGAAGCAGAAGCAATTCGCAAGTGCCGGTCGGCCGACTCCTGAAATTTTCGAAGTCGAATTTCAGATCCGAAGTCTTCAATAAAGCTAAGTACCCCGTTGGGGAAACTTTTCTTGCCTCAGACCGATGTCAGAAAAAGTTAACAATTGTATTTCTTGTGGGAAGCAAATACCTCATAAGGATTTTCATTCTTACTGCATACTAGGCTAGGCTAGGCTCAGACCACGACGTCACTGGTTGTCGTTTTTGCGCTAGGATTAATAAGCGTACTATAAAAAGACGCTTTGATTTCGCACGACACTACTTCGGTAGAAAATTTAACTACACTATGCCATTGGAGCAACCGACTACCGGCGTGCACAAAAACCGCAAGGACAAGGACAGGCAGCCTAGACCCAGGCCAGACTCCGAGGCCTCGGCTGGCCCGGTCTCCGGTTCACCGGTCTTCAATGAGGCTCCGACACAGTCCCTGGCTACCGAAGTTCTGGAACCAGAGACCGCTTCGGAGCTTTTGGTGGAGAGTACTAGGTCGACGCAGCCATTTTGTTTAGCCCCTACTGACGACACTGCCGATTAAAGATGTCGGTGCTGCAGAAATACCTTCGGTTTCTGAAGGCGTCTTCAGACCGATGACACTCACCATAAAAACATATCCTAAGACTAAGACTCCTATTAAACCTAAAAAGACTGCACTTCAGTCTCCAGTTCAAGGCCCCATGCCTAAGAAACAGATACTCAAAATGGCTGAAGATTTGATCTCTGTAATCAGGGGTTCCCAGCCCCCACCCGACAAAAGGCCTAGACAAGAGGAAGATTATGCCTCCTCTGAACAAGTGTTGCTTTCCTCGGGCTCCTCTGAGGACCAAGATTACTCCTTCTCCCCTTATGCAGATTCTGATGCTGAGGATTCCATTCCCTCAGCTTCTCCTCCTGAAGACTATTCCTTTGGGGAAACTTTACACACTATGAGGGAACATTTTCACTGGGAAGGTCAGGACTACTCTGACTCAAAGAAAAGGCTCAGAGAGTTTCTTTTACTCCCCCAGCACAGACCTCTTGCCATCCCCCCAGTTTTAGACATTGTGGATGATGTTTACTTAGAATCCAGTTTGAACCCAGATTCTCTGCCTCCTGCTCCAGCCAAACCTGACAGATACTATAGAGTGCCTGACTCCCACAAATTAATTTATAAAAGCCCTGTTGCTGATCTAGAGACTATCTCCCAGGGTCCCAGAGGGGCTAAGGCGTCTATGGCAAAAAATCCTGTACCCTCTGAAAGGGACTCCAGAGCACTAGACGTGGGGGAAAAAGGTTTACACCTCAGCCACTCTAGCTATGAGGGCACTAAATTGCCAATTTCACATGCTAAAATATCAGCAATTTCTAATGTCTCAGTTAAAACAAAAAATGAGCGCACTCCCTCAACAGTCTGAATTGAAAGAAATGCAGGATCTGTTACATGCAACTGAACAGGTGGGCAAACATACTTTACAATGTGGTTTTGATTCTTTGGAGGCTTCCTGCAGAGCAGCTGTCACTGGGTCTGTTATACGTAGGCATGCTTGGTTAAAGGAACAAACTCTGCCTGATCATGTTAAAGCAAAGCTTCTAGATGCTCCCTTACAGCAGGATGTTCTTTTTGGAGTTAAAGCAGAAGAAGTCTTGAAGAAAATGGAGGATAAGGCAAAATCTATGCAGACAGTCAAAGATTTTCTACAGGTACAACCCCCTCGCTTCAGCAGAAATTGGCCAACAAAAAATTGGTCTTTTCCAGCTACTGACAGACCACAGAGGGGTAACCAGACGTCCAAGAGGCAGAGGGCAACCACAAGCCCAGTACAAACCTCGACAATGGGGCACTACAACACAAAAGGGGGGAGGAGAATACGGGTCCCAAACTACCAGGAGGCAAACTCAATGACTTGCACCTCATCTGGCCAAGCAGCACTCTCTTGGCAGCCCCCTTGAGAGGAAAACTTGCACTTTTTTCGGACAACCGGCACATTGTCACAAAGGACAAATGGGTCCTAGGCATAATTTCACGAGGATAGAGATTCCATTTTCACACCTTGCCAATGAAAAGAGGGATGCCAAACCTGCCACAAAATCAATGGGCAGAGGCACAAAAACAAATTACAGCTCTCATGGACATGAGAGCCATTCAGCTGGTACCTACTCTAGAGCAAGGCCAAGGATTTTACTCAAGACTCTTTCTAGTTCCCAGAAAGGACAATGCCTGGAGACCAATTCTGGACCTTTCCATTCTAAACACCTTCTTACAAGTACCCAAATTCAAGATGCTAACACTACAGCAGCTTCTTCCCATGTTGGGCAAGAAAGCATGGCTAGTAACGTTGGACCTCAGGGAGGCATACCTGCATGTCCCTGTCAGACAAAGTTGCAGAAGATACCTCCGTTTTATTGCAGGTTCAACCCATTACCAATTCTCTGCACTGCCCTTTGGCTTATCTACTGCGCCCAGGGTCTTCACAAAATGCCTGGTACCAGTAATTGCATACTGCAGACAAAGAGGAATTCAAATATACCCATACCTGGACGACTGCCTCATCCAAGCAGAAAGCAAGGACAAACTCTTACATTATCTGGCTTTTGTAAAACATCTTCTAAGTTGCCTGGGGTACACAGTAAACGAAAAGAAATCAAAACTAGTATCCTCACAAACCATGACATTCCTGGGTGCCAGCTTGAATACAATGGCCCAGAAGGCTTATCTGATGCCAGACAAACAATTGCAACTGACTCTATACTTCAAAACAATGGCAACAAAGACCCAACTACCTGCAAGAAAGCTTCTGCAGGCCTTGGGCTTCATGGCATCTTGCATACTACTAATACCATTTGCAAAGCTGCATATGAGGAAATTACAGTGGTACCTAAAAAGCCTATGGTCTCAACACAGCCACAGCTTGGACACAATGATATCTCTCATTCCCTGCCTACAACAAGAGTTTCTATGGTAGTCACAGGCATGTCACCTCAACAAGGGTCAGCCTTTCACCTTGCCCCCAGCCAGGCAAACTATGACAACAGATGCATCGGACTACGCCTGGGGGGCACACATGGCAGGACAGTGCTTTCAAGGCGTATGGACTGCAGATCAAAGGAATCTGCACATCAATCAAAAAGAGATGCTAGCTGTACAGAATGCTCTGACAGCCTTCAAAAATGTATTACATCCAGGACAACTTACAATAAGGATGGACAACACCACAGTAATGTGGTACATAAACAAGGGGGTACACACTCCTACCCTCTATACAGGCAAGCAATGACCTTACGGAACACAGCTCTGGCTTACCAAGTTCAGTTACAAGCTCAATTCCTGCCAGGAAAAAAGAACACATTGGCAGACGACCTTAGCAGAAACACCATGGACCCCCACGAGTGGAAACTGGATCCACAAGTATTTGCAATGATAACTCAAAAATGGGGCCTTCCAGACATAGACCTGTTTGCCAGTCCTCAAAACTATCAACTAACAAAATTCTGTACAAGGACACTTCACCATCAAGCTTGGAAAGTGGACGCACTCTCATTCATTTGGAAAAACCTGACAGTATATGCCTTCCCTCCATTGCCTCTCCTCACAAAGGTGCTTCTGAAAGTCAGAAAGGAGAGACCACGACTGATACTCATAGCCCCAGACTGGCCACGCCAGCACTGGTACCCATTATTGAGGAATATGGCCCAGGGCCCACCTTGGATTTTACCACAAATTGCCCATTTGCTCACACAGCAAAACAATCAGATTCTTCACAGCCAGCTCAAAACCTTAAATCTGGCTGCATGGCAAATCACCTAAGCATCCAGCCAGCTCCTCTTTCCCAAGCAGTTATGGATGTTATTCTGGAAGCTAGGAGGCCCAGCACCAGGAAGGCCTATTCGGATAAATGGAAAAGGTTTTGCGCCTGGAACCAAGCTAAAGGCCAAAACACACTTCAGCCTCACATGCCTCAAATTCTACAGTACCTAACTGAGATGTTGCACAAAGGACTTTCTTTTTCTTCCATTAAAATCCATGCATCAGCTATTTCAGCCTACTACAACACGGATCCACCCTTATTTTCACATCCACTTTTAAGGCAGTTCCTCAGAGGGGCAAAAAACATTAGACCCCCCCCAGGAGAGCACCTACACCAACATGGGACCTCAATTTTGTTCTGGAAAAAACTTACGCTACCTCCCTTTGAACCAGCTTTCTCTGCAGATCTACAGTTTCTATCATGGAAGACTGCCCTGCTACTAGCAATAACTTCAGCTAGAAGAGTCTCAGAGCTGCAGGCACTAATGGCAGTGGAACTTTTCCTTATTTTCCATCAAGACAGAGTTTCTCTACGAACTAATCCTTCCTTCATGCCTAAGGTGGTTTCCAGTGTGGCTTTAAATCAAACCATCCACTTACCCACCTTCTTCCCAAATCCACAGAACAAAGGAGAAAGACTCCTGCATTCCTTGGACATTCACAGGCAACTTTGTTACTACTTGGATAAAACTAAGGTTTTCAGAAAATCTGACCAGCTCTTTGTATCCTATGCTACAGCTTCACAAGGGAAGGCCATATCAAAACAAACCATTTCCAAATGGATAGGACATTGCATTCGTTTTTGCTATAACCATCATGGAAAGCCAGTTCCTGCTACCATTAGGCCCCACTCTACCAGGGCAACAGCTACATCTACAGCCCTCCTCAGGGGGGTTCCTACCAAGGAGATTTTGGAAGCCGCAACTTGGAGTTCAGTACACACCTTTACCAAACACTATCACTTACCACTTTATTCTAAGACTAGAGCTGGCTTCGCCACTGCAGTTCTGCAGGGCTTTCTAGCCTCCTCTAACCCTCTATAACTCCTCCACCCATCCTTAGCTTTGGGATTCTACCCAAGTGTGATGACTGCAGCAGGGTAACACGATGAACGTAGTGCAGTTTTGTACCTACCATAAATGTAGATGTTCGAGTGTTCATCCTGCTGCAGTCCAGGATGTCCTTCATGGATGCATCTGCAGTCATAACAACTGGGTTGTCCTGTCATCAGGCAGCCCTTCAGTCGGCCGGATTCCAAAGTCTGGGTCCGGCTTCGGCCGATGTCGCACTTCACCCGACGTCATCTCTGCTGGTCTTCGGGTATAAAGGCATCAGCCGACGCCATTTTCTTCAGTCTTTCTTGCCGCGTGGCGCCCGAAGCAGAAGCTGTTCGCAAGTGCCGATCGGTCAGATCCAGAGATTCCTACTACCGAATACTACTTCGAAGACTTCTAAAGCTAAGTACCCCGTTGGGGACTCTTTCTTGCCTCAGCCGATGTCAGAAAAAGTAAATAATTGTTTAACTTGTGGGAAACAAATACCTCATAAAGATTTCCACTCTTACTGCCTACCTTGTTTAGGCCCAGACCATGACGTAGCTGCCTGTTTAGCCTGTGCTTCCTTCAACCGACGAACGCTTAGGCGCCGGTCGGAGTTTGCTGAACAGTTTTTCGGCTCAGACTTTGCGTACATTATGCCGTCGGATCCTCCGACTACCCAAATAATTAAAAAGCGCAAAGAAAAAGACCGACATTCGCGGTCCGCGGTTTCGGCCGAAACAACGGATAAGCAAACCGCGAGTGTCTCGGTTTCGGCCGAAACCGAGAAAACCGGTCAATCCTCAGCCGAATCCATGACTACTAGCGAGGCTCCTGCTACTTTACTTGAATCGGTCTCTGAAATTTTGCCTACTTCTGTGGCTTCTACTGACTTATCTGACACCATCCCTTTGGATGTTTCTACCCCAGCACGTGGTGCTGCTAGGCCTCCTACAGCCATGTCTGTAAAGGCCTTTGCTAGGGCCAAAGCAGCCAAAACTGTTAAATCAATTCCTGCTAAGGCCCCCTCACACAGACACACTTCTAGTTCTCAAATGCTTACTTTGGCAGAGGATTTGATTTCCTTAATTAGGGGATCCCAATCACACCCAGACAGGGCCTCTCAGCCTCCAGAAAAGAGACCTAGGACTGAGCCACCCCAGCAGGAGTGCTCTGATGATCCCTCGGAGGACTCAGACACCACAGACCAACCAGAGGCTCCTTTGTCCACTTATGAAGACTCTGATGCTGATGATTCCATCCCATCTGCCTCTCCACCAGAGGAATTCTCTTTTGGGGAAACCTTACATGCCATGAGAGAGCAATTCCAATGGCAAGGTCAAGATTTCTCAGATTCAAGAAAAAGGCTTAGGACTTTTCTACACTTACCACAACACAGGCCTTTAGCTATACCTCCAGTTTTGCCTGTTGTGGATGACGCATTTAATGATGTTTGCACTGCACCTGATTCTTTACCTCCAGCCCCTGCCAAACCAGACAGATTTTACAGGGTACCTAACACTCACCACCACCTTTTCAAGGCCCCTTTTGCAGATCCTGAGACTATTTCCCAGGGACCTAAGGCAGTAGCTTCTACCTCTACAAAGAACCCTCTCCCTTCTGAAAGGGAGTCCAGGTCATTAGAGAGATGGGGCAAAAAAGTTTACACCTCTGCCACTCTCTCAGCTAGAGCTTTAAACTGTCAGTTTCACATGATCCAATACCAAGAGTTTATGCTTGATCAGTTGACTAAGAAACTTTCCTCTGAAGAATCCTTAGATAAGAAATATGTTTTAGAAATGGTGAATAACATACAGCAGGCTAGTAACCATTCTTTGAAATGTGGCTATGATGCACTGGAGGCTTCATTTAGATCAGCCATGACTGGCACAGTGATAAGAAGACATGCATGGTTGAAGGAGCAGGTCCTGCCAGATCATGTAAAAGCAAAGCTGTTAGATGCTCCTATGGATAAGGGCAGTCTATTTGGTACCTCTGCTCAAGAAGTAATAAAGAAAATGGAAGAGAAGGCAAAATCTGTACAAACAGTTAAGGATTTCTTACAGGTTCAGCCCCCTTGGTTTAGCAGAAACTGGCCTGCCAAAAATTGGTCCTTTCCAGACACCTCAAAGACCCAAAGAGGCAGGTATAGGCGCTCTAGAGGCAGAAACCAATCCAGAGGAAATGCCTACAGAGGACGACAGTGGCAAGGTAATAACCAGCGAGGCACTGACACAACCACTGCCACCACAACAGGACAATCACAGTGACTTGGCTCTGACACCGCCTACCAGAGAGCAAATAGCAGCACCTTTAGGCGGAAAGTTAACCTTATTTTCTCAAAATTGGCACTATATCACAAAAGACAAGTGGATTTTAAAGACCATAGACCAAGGCTACAGGTTCCACTTCCACACCTTACCAGTAAAAAGAGGAATGCCAAACTTACCTCCAACTCAAAAAACAGAAGCTCTAAACCAGGTAGATCAACTAATCAAGATGAGAGCTGTGGAGAAAGTACCAGTAAATCAACAGGGCAAAGGATTTTACTCCAGACTCTTTCTAGTCCCAAGAAAAGAAAAAACTTGGAGGCCCATTCTCGATCTGTCCGTCTTAAACACATACCTCATCGTTCCAAAATTCAAAATGCTGACCTTACAGCAACTTCTTCCCATGCTGGGCAAGGAGTGTTGGCTGGTGACTCTAGATCTCAAGGAGGCATACCTGCACGTCCCCATCCGACCAAATTGCAGAAGATACCTCAGATTTCTTGCAGGATCAGAGCATTATCAATTCTCAGCATTGCCTTTTGGCTTATCTACTGTGCCCAGAGTATTCACAAAATGCCTGGCATCAGTAATCGCTCATTGCAGGCTACAGGGAATCCAAATCTATCCATACCTGGACGACTGCCTGTTACAAGCGGACAACAAAGACAAGCTGACAACAGATTTACAAAGGGTCATTCGCTTGCTACAAGCCCTGGGATACACAGTCAATTTAAAAAAGTCAAGGCTCATACCATCCCAGACAAGAACATTCTTGGGTGCAGAATTGGACACAGTAAAACAAATGGCATTCCTGACTGCAGAAAAACAAGAACAACTCCCTCTTTACTTCTTGGCATTAACAAAAAAGAGCAAACTAACAGCAAGAAAAGTACTGCAGGCCTTGGGATTCATGGCAGCATGCATAATCCTGATTCCTCATGCCAGACTGCATATGAGAAAACTACAGTGGTACCTAAAAAACTTATGGTCTCAACACAGGCACAGCTTAGAAACCGAAATCCCACTAATCCCATGCCTGAAACAAGAATTCCTATGGTGGGCCCAAGCATGCCAGGCAAACCTAGGCTTGCCCTTCCACAAATGTCAAGCGAGCCAGACCATCACAACGGGCGCCTCAGACCTAGGCTGGGGGGCACACATGCTGGACAAATGCATACAAGGATTGTGGACTCCAGACCAGATGCACCTGCACATAAACCAAAAAGAAATGCTGGCAGTGCAGCTAGCAATCCAGAAATTCAAACCTTTCCTCAAAGAAGGTCATTTATTGATAAGGACAGACAACACCACAGTCATGTGGTACATCAACAAGCAAGGGGGCACCCATTCTTACCCCCTATGCAGAATGACTATGGAACTTTGGAACATGGCTCTGAACTACAACATCCAGTTACAGGCAACCTTTGTGCCAGGAAAAGAAAATACCCTAGCAGATATGTTAAGCAGAACCACCTCGGATGCTCACGAATGGATGCTGCACCCGGACATCTTCAAGACCATCACAAGGAAATGGGGAATGCCACAAATAGACCTGTTCGCATCCCCACTCAACCACCAGCTCAGGAAATTCTGCACACGGACGTGTCACCCTCTTGCATGGAAGGTGGACTCCCTTTCCTTCAGTTGGAAAGGCCTGACAGCTTATGCATTCCCACCTCTTCCTTTGATGCACAAGGTACTGCTGAAAATCAAGGAGGAAAGACCAAGGATAATTCTAATAGCTCCAAATTGGCCAAGACAACACTGGTATCCCTTGCTGAGGAGCATGTCTCAGGAGAGAATGTGGTCAATACCCCTGATGCCTTTGATGTTAACTCAGAACAACTACAACATCCTGCATCCAAACCTAAAAACCTTACAGCTGACTGCCTGGAACATCACTTAAGAGCAACTAACCCAGACTTATCCCAAAGGGTTAAAGACATTATACTTGAAGCCCGCAGACCTTCAACAAGAAGGAACTATGCAGGAAAATGGAAAAGGTTTGCCATTTGGAGTGCGGAAAGAGGAAAAGATGTGTCAAACATAGACATTGCTAACATCCTGGAGTACTTGGCAGAACTTCTACACACAGGCCTGTCCTATTCCTCCATCAAGATACATGCATCAGCTATTTCTGCAGAATACAGCTTTGATCCAGCTGTCTTCTCGCACCCTCTACTCAGGCAATTCCTCAGAGGAATCAAGAATGTAAAACCTCCTAGGAAACCACCACTTCCAGCATGGGACTTAAATTTTGTACTAGAAAAATTGACACTCCCACCATTTGAACCAGCAGGAACAGCAGATCTTCAACACCTATCATGGAAAACTGCTTTCCTCCTGGCAATTACTTCAGCAAGAAGGGTTTCAGAACTCCAGGCCTTAATGGCAGTACAACCCTTCCTGATCTTCCATCAAGATAGAGTGTCCATGAGAACTAATCCTACATTTATGCCAAAGGTGGTATCCAGAGTGTCCTTAAACCAGGCAATCCACCTACCTACCTTCTTTCCCAACCCACAGAACAGGGGGGAAAGGCTACTACATACCTTGGATGTACATAGACAGTTACGCTACTACCTGGACAGAACCAAAGGTAACAGAAAAACTGACCAACTGTTAGTGGCCTATGCACAAGGAAGGGAAGGAAAAGCAATTTCCAAACAGACAATCTCCAAATGGATAGGAAATTGCATAAGATTCTGTTAATCCTACCATGGAAAACCAATGCCACAGAACATAAGACCTCATTCAACAAGAGCTACAGCCACTACCACAGCTTTCTTACGAGGAGTGGCAACCAAGGACATTATTGAGGCGGCTACTTGGACCTCCGTGCATACATTTGCCAAGCATTATAATTTACCTCTATATTCTAAATCCTGAGCAGGGTTTGCCACTGCTGTACTGCAAGGGATCCTAACTACACCATAATCCTTTCTTCCTCCACCCCTAGTTTAGCTATGGTATTCTACCCAGTTGTTATGACTGCAGATGCATCCATGAAGGACATAGTACAGTTTTGTACCTACCATAAATGTAGATGTCTGAACTGGATAGCATCTGCAGTCAGGATTACCCACCCTCCTTCCCCTCTGTGGTACTCCTAGGGGATTTACATTCCTAATAGCTAGCTGGGGGGGGAGTCTCTTATGGTGTATTTGTTTGTATATATGTACATACATACTTATTTTTTGTGATTGCCTTCTACCTTGTCTGCATACATTGGCATTTATCCAAATTTTAGCCTCCCAAGAGGGCAACTGGCATCTGGGGCAGGAAACACTGAAGAAAATGGCGTCGGCTGATGCCTTTATACCCGAAGACCAGCAGAGATGACGTCGGGTGAAGTGCGACATCGGCCGAAGCCGGACCCAGACTTTGGAATCCGGCCGACTGAAGGGCTGCCTGACGACAGGACAACCCAGTTGTTATGACTGCAGATGCTATCCAGTTCGGACATCTACATTTATGGTAGGTACAAAACTGTACTTTACGCTCCCTCCATCCCCTCTGATCTAACTGGCTAAAATCTCTACATTACCTTCCTGATGTATTTGCTTATAGCTGGAGGGATTTTGTGTTTGTGCAGAAATTACTTAATTTGGTACTAATTACTGACCACCTTTTTGGGGGCACCTGACATCTGGGGCAAGAAAAACTGAAGAAAATGACGTTGGATGCATTATTTATACCCCTGGCACACTGACGTCAGGGAAGAAGCGACAGCAACCGATGCCAGACCAAGACTTTGGAATTCAGGCCGACTGCAGGACCGCCTGACGACAGGATAACCCAAGTGTGATGACTGCAGCAGGGTGAACACTCTTAACATCTACATTTATGGTAGGTACAAAGCTGTACTTTTCCGTCAATGTACTAGAGTAAAAAGTTTGCAATCCTTTCTTGAAAGGATCCTTGATTTTAAGCACTTCTCTTAAAGATCCTATTCCTCCTCTGGATAACATACTGGACAATCATGAGATATTAGGGCTATAAAGAAAAAACTTGTGGTCCTTCAGCATTTGACAACATCACTACTGGTTCGCTCACCCCTAGGGGAATGAATGAACTGTAGGACTGTCACCCCTTGGGGAATGAACAGGCACTTGTGTCCAGGACAAGGCTCATTGGAGAATGAGAAGCCAAACGGACTTTTTATTTCTTTCTCCAAGAAGTTTGGTTTGAGTTTGTAGGATTCCAGTGCTGACCCTGTCAAAATGGCTGTTTGACTGCATGACATTCTGGTGCCTAAAGTGTAATGCACCTTTGCCTTCTGAGCTTACAGCTCATTGACAGGCAGACACATTTCCAGTACAAAAATGCATCCTTAGGTGATGCCTGTGTAGTAGCTGTACGGGCATTACAAAATACTACACGCTGGATGTGATCTCTAGGTTCAGTTTTTCCTTTGGAAGCACAGTCATGAGGGTTATGTGCCCATTGGGGAACCACCATGTAGGATAAGCTTGAGCCACTGTAATACAGGTTGAAGAAAATGTAGCTCCCATTATCAGATATCAAAGTTATATATTTACCACAGAGTTAGAGCTGCATTGACAGTTCCATCTTCATCAGTGTACTCCGCCTCCTTCCCCCTTCCTCAGTCCTGACAGGGACTGAGTGGGTAGGTCTTTGGTTATTTTGTCCGTACACTTTGATGGGTTTATCTGCCAGCTGGTATATCAAACAGACAATTTCAGCGTCTTCAGAGTTGTATCACCTTCCTTTATATTTCATATTTTATATATTTTAATGCTATTTTTTTATATTTTTATATAGCTGATATTCAGATTCGTAGGCCTCTACTGAGACCCATTTGGAGTCCGGTATGCCGCAAGATGCTTCAACTGTGGAACCTGTGGATGTCTCTACTTTGGATGGGTCCGGAGCCGCTGTGTAGGCACCGGCTTCTGAGGGTGTGTTGAGGCCTACTGACTTGCATATTAAAAAGACGCCGTCTTCTTCAAGGCCTAAAACTCGAACCATGCTTAGAAAACTGACGCCCAGACAGCATGGTCAGGGGAAGCCAACCTTCCCACGCTGAGACCTAGGACTGAGGTTGCTTATGATACATCTGACCAGGATTCTGAAATTTCTGTTTCCTCTGATGACCAGGATGTACCCTTATCTACCTATGAGGATTCTGATGCTGAGGACTCTATTCCCTCTGCTCCACCACCTCCCCACCCCCCAGAGGATTTCTGTTTTGGTGAAACCTTGCATACTCTCAGGGAGCATTTTCATTGGGAAAGTCAGGATTTCTCCGATTCTAAAAAGAGGCTTAGGGATTTCTTACTACTGCCCCAGCACAGGCCTTTAGCCATACCTCTGTACTAGACATTGTTGATGATGCTTTTTTGGAATCTAGCTTGGCCCCTGACTCTACCTCCTGCTCCCAGAAAACCTGATAGATATTACAGGGTTTCCTGACTCTCACAAGTTCCTTTTCAAAAATCCTACTACGGATCCTGAGACCATTTCACAGGGACCCAAGGGCATTAAAGCTACTACTGCCAAAAATCCTACACCCTCAGATACAGACTCCAGGTCGCTGGATAGATGGGGTAAGAAGGTATACACTTCTGCAACTTTGGCCATTAGGGCCTTAAACTGCCAGTTTCATATGTTAAAGTATCAGCAGCATATTATTGTATTGCTTAAAAAGAAAATTTTGATTCCTGATTGTGCTGAAAATAAGGATTTAATGCATTCTGCTGAACAGGTTGGAAAACACACTTTGCAATGTGGTTTTGATTCATTAGATGCATCTTGCAGGGCTGCTGCCACTGGGTCTGTACTTAGAAGGCATGCTTGGCTTAAGGAGCAATGCTAAATTACTGGATGTTCCCTTAAATCAGGACCGCCTGTTTGGCAACAAGGCAGAAGAAGTTCTTAAAAAGATGGAGGAAAAAGCTAAATCTATGCAAACTGTTAAAAGATTTTTTTACAAGTACAACCTCCAAGATTTAGTAGGCATTGGCCTTCTAAGAATTGGTCCTTTCCTGCCTCTTCCAGACCTTCAGTCCAAGCCCCGATCCAGCAGAGCACCCAGGCTTCAGTCCCAGGGTACGCACAGGACTAAGCAGTGGGGGGGCCCCCACTTCCAAATCTGGGAGTAATAAAACTTCCCCCTATGGTAAACTGTCACAGTGACTTCTTTTTAAAACTTCCAAGCACTTCTCAACTGACTTCCCCTTTGGGGGGAAAGATTGCTCTGCATGCAAAGAACTGAGAACTCATTACCCAGGACAAATGGGTTTTAAATCTAGTGTCCCAAGGATACAGATTTCACTTCCACACATTACCAACCCCAAGCGGTTGGCCAGATCTACCCCCATATCAGTGGGCAGAGGCCCAAAAGCAAGTGCTCTCTCTCTTAAGCATAGGGGCTATTCATTTGGTTCCAGAAGAGGAAAGGGGCAAGGTTTCTACTCGAGACATTTCCTGGTATCCAGAAAAAACAATTCATGGCATCCTATCCTTGACCTGTCTACTCCTAAACACCTTTTTGGAGGTTCCAAAATTCAAGATGCTGACTCTTCACCAGTTGCTTCCTATGCTATGCAAAGATGCCTGGTTGGCAACACTAGATTTAAAGGAAGCATACCTGCACATCCCAATCGGGGAGTCTTGCAGAAGATACCTACGCTTCAAAGCTGGTTGCACGCACTATCAGTTCTCTGCACTGCTCTTTGGCTTGTCTACTGCGCCCACGGTATTCACAAAGTGCTTAGCTTCAGTCATTGCATTTTGTAGGCAAAGAGATATTCAAATATACCCATACCTGGACGATTGTCTATTTCAGGCAGAAAGCCAGGACATAATTTTGAATAATCTGGCCTTTGTACAAAGGGTGCTAACTTGTCTAGGGTACACCTTAAACGAAAAGAAATCACACCTGGTAACCTATCAACAAATTACATTCCTGGGATCAAGCTTGAATACAACTTCCCAGATGGCTTTCCTCATGCCAGAGAAACAAATTCATTTGACAACCTACTTCAAACTAGTGGCCACAAAAACCCTGCTATCTGCAAGGCAAATATTGCAAGCCTTGGGGTTCATGGCCTCCTGCATTCTTCTAACTCCATATGCAAGACTGCATATGAGGAAACTACAGTGGTATCTAAAAAGCCTATGGTATCAACATTCTCAGGCTCTAGATGCAGTGATTCCTGTCATACCTTGCCTACGCCTCGAGTTCCTTTGGTGGGCAGAGGCCTGCCACCAGAACAAGGGACTACCATTCACTCTGCCCCCTGCCGCCCAAACCCTAACAGCAGACGCATCAGACTATGCATGGGGGGGCTCGCCTGGCAGCGAAGTGCATTCAGGGCAAATGGAACCCAAGTCAAATGCACCTGCATATCAATCAAAAAGAAATGTTAGCTGTACAGAATGCTCTGACAGCCTTCAAGGACCACATTCTTCCAGGACAATTAATGGTAAAGATGGACAACGCCACTGTTATGTGGTACATAAGCAAGCAGGGGGGTACCCATTCTTACCCCCCTCCAGACTAGCCATGGCATTGTGGAACACAGCCTTGAGCTAACAAGTGCATCTACAAGCTCAATTCCTTCCAGGAAAACTAAATACACTGGCAGACGGACTAAGCAGAAACCTCATGGACCCACACAAGTGGAAACTGGAAGCAAAGATTTTCAACATGTTGACAAACAAATGAGGGGAGCCTAGATATAGACTTGTTTGCCTCTCCCCAGAACTGTCAATTGGACAAATTTTGCACAAGGAATTCCCACAAACAAGCTTGGAAGGTGGATGCTCTGTCCTTCAGCTGGAAAACCTATCAGTTTATGCCTTTCCTCCTCTGCCTCTCCTCTCCAAAGTACTACTAAAGATCAAACAGGACAGACCAAGGACGATTTTGATTGCACCAGACTGGCCACGCCAACACTGGTTCCCCCTCTTGCACAGTGTGTCACTGTTGGCCCCATTGCACCTGCCTCAGACCCCTATCCTGTTGTCTCAGCAGGAGAACCAGATTCTGCACCCTCAGCTTCAAACACTGAACCTGGCAGCCCGGCTAATTACCTAATCTCTGCTTTACCATCTCTCAGTAAACCAGTGATGGATATCATTTTAGAGGCAAGGAGGCCTAGTACTAGGAAATCTTGTGCTGTAAAATGGAAAAGATTCTGTGCCTGGAACCAATCTCAAGGGATGAGCACAGCAGTGCCCAATTTACCTCAGATTTTACAATACTTAACTGAGATGCTTCACAAGAGCCTTTCTTTTTCCTCCATCAAAATTCACGCCTCAGCCATTTCATCTCATTATAACACAGAAACTCCCCTCTTCTCTCTCATCCACTGCTCAGTCAGTTCCTCAGAGGGGCCAAAAATTTAAGACCACCCAGGAGAGCTCCAATTCCAGCCTGGGAACTTAACTTTGTATTGGAGAAACTTCCTCTTCCTCCTTTCAAGCCTACTGCTACTGCAGATTTAAAATTCCTTTCTTGGAAAACAGCTTTCCTTTTTAGCAATCACTTCAGCAAGAAGGGTATCTGAATTACAGGCCCTTATGGCAGTGGAGCTTTTCATCATCTTTCATGCGGACAGGGTGTCCCTTGGAACCAATCCCTCCTTCATGCCCAAGGTGATATCCAGTGTGGCTCTTAATCAGTCCATTCATTTGCCAACCTTCTTTCCTAATTCACAGAGCAAAGGGGAACAGATACTGCACTCCTTAGATGTGCACAGGCAACTTAGATTCTACTTGGACAGGACTAAACCTCAAAGGAAATCTGAACAACTGCTGGTGGCATTTGCTGCAGGGACAGAGGGGAGGGCTATTTCAAAGCAAACCATTTCTAAATGGATAGGCCATTGCATTCATTTCTGCTATTAGCACCATGGAAAACCCACAGGGGATCAGACCCCACTCAACCAGGGCTGCATCTACCTCTACAGCCTTTCTCAGAGGAGTCCCTACCAGGGACATCCTAGAAGCTGCTACCTGGAGCTCTGTCCATACTTTCACTAAGCATTACCATTTGCCAATTTTCTCTAAATCCAGAGCTGGCTTTGCCACTGCAGTCCTGCAGGGCTTTATAGCTGGTCCTAATGCTATCTAAATTCCTCCTCCCATCCTTAGCTTTCGGAATCTACCCAAATGTGATGACTACAACAGTGAAACACGAAGAACCTAGTACAGTTGTGTACACTTACCATAAATGTAGATGTTCGAGTGTATTCACTGTTACAGTCCTGGTTACACTCCCTCCAACCCCTTGACTTCTTTTGGCTATACCTGTACTCTCCTTTATTATGCTTAAAAGCTTTTTGGTGTATTTGCTTTTTTGTTGGAGGTATAACCTTGTATGTATGTGTGTGAGATATATGATATATATATATATATATATATATATATATATATATATATATATATATATATATATATATATATATATATATATATATATGGGTTCATATGAATCCGTCGACAGCCGAAACATCGACGCTTACCTCATCGACACCAAAGCATCGACCGTTCAGAACATCGACAATCCAGGTAAGCGATTTTCCCCCTTACAGGACCCATGGTAGCACTTGTTTCGCTAGTGCGACGCTATGGACAACACAAATTCTCAACAGTCGCTACCATGGGTCCTAAGTGCTACCATGGGTCCTGTAAGGGGGAAAATCGCTTACCTGGATTGTCGATGTTCTGAACGGTCGATGCTTTGGTGTCGATGAGGTAAGCGTCGATGTTTCGGCTGTCGACGGATTCATATGAACCCATATATATATATATATATATATATATATATATATATATATATATATATATATATATATATAAATTGCTTCCCATTAGGGGGGCACCTGACATCTGGGGCAAGAAAAACTGATGTAATGGCGTCTGCTGCATGTTGTACCCCTGACGCCACAGAAGAAGAGACAGCAACTGGCACAGGACCCACGACTCTGTTAATCAGGCCAAGTGAGGGCTACTGCAAGCAGATGACCCAAATGTGATGACTGCAACAATGAATACACTCTAACATCTACATTTATGGTAAGTGTACACAACTGTACTTTATTGCTGTCCTAATTGTGATTAGTTGCTATTGGAGTCCTTTCCTGTATTTTTAATATGCGTGGCAAAGTGTCAGGGTTCAAAAATGTGCCCAATGAGGCCATAATGTTCTATCCCTGGATATCCAAGAGTTGTGTGCGGTATGGCTGGGGCCAGAACATCTCACTAGTTACTGCAATGTATGTAAGGCCTTTGGGTCCTGTTCATTACAGGAACATAAAAATAGGCTGATAATAAAATGTTTGCTTCCTTCTCAGGATGAAAGAGACATCAAGGAGAAGAGGAAACATGGAATGGAGGATACTCATTAGGTCCTTCCTACTTGTAAAGTTTCAGAACTAGTTTTGATACAAGAGAGTCCAGCTCCAACCACTTCAGAGACACATTCTTCCTTAGATCCAAAATCATCTTGCACTGAAATGATTATTCCAGACTGCTCAACAAGGAATTCAGGCAGTATTAGATGTTAGAAGTGTGAATGCTGTAAATTATTGGGTTCTCATCCACCTTCCACATCCTCTTTTAGGTCTACAAGAGCTGTTTGTAGTACTTCTGACATCTGTTGGATGATATGATGAAAGCCCTCCCATTTTCAGGGTAAATTGGGTTGGCCCTAGGATTCCAATCAGAGATGCTCCTTCCTTGGCATAGGTGTTGATGCTGGAGGTATGGGCGCCATCTGTATTTCTGGCTTTTCCTTCTTCAGCACTGGTCATATCAGTTCCATTGATACTGAACTCGCAACATTTGACACACTCAGTGCCGATCCTATTAGCTTTGAATGTGTCTTTGTTCTTGCTCACAGAATTCTAGTCCTCTAGCACTGATATATTTGTTGCCAATATCAGTGTCGGGGTCTCTATCTTGGAGTCATCCAGATCCAGTCCACCTCTGCTGGAATAGACACAGTACAGGTATGGATGCCCTCAAGGCCAACAAATTTTGCATTGGCTTTTGAGTTTTCCAGAAGGATCATAGGCTGTCCACTAATGCAGGCCAAGGACTCTCCACTTGTTTCAGCTCAATCAATAGGAATAATTTAGTTTGTGACCTTGGGCTATTATCACCAAACTCAGGGACAGCCATTCTGATTGCTGAAGGGATGATTTCAGACAGAGACCCCAAAACTCTATGGAAGCTTTGGATGATTCCCCTGTGGAGTCTTCCTGAAAGTGCATGTGGAAGAGGAAGCACATAGATTATCACAAGGAATATTTCCCCCTAGGTATTAATCTTGATGGAGTGGTCACTGCAGTTCCTTCTTGAGGATACCAGATATGATGAAGTCTTAGAGTTGGCAGAGGGGTACCTAGTCCAGTCCCCCTTCCATCTCCAGATGAAAAGGTTCTTTCTGAAACATTCATATCTGCCTACTCTACTTCCTGGGTGGTCCATCCCACAGACTGCATGAAGTACTTGTGTCACAGAGGGCATAGCAGGAGCCATATGTTGCTGAATTTATAATGAGAAAGCCAGACAAAACTTTGAAACTGTCAAAGGACAGGCCACACTGGAGCAAAGGCCCTCTGGTTGGTTCTATTTTTGTGACAGCTGCCACCAAAAACAAACTTTCTGAAGACAGTTCTGTGATTCTGTCCTCCTAACAAGGACACCAGGGCAGTGGACCATGTGGGGAAGCAATTTTGCACTTCAGGTACATTCTCAGTTTGAGCACAAAAGTACCTTATGAATATGAAAAGGTTGCAATGATGCCGCCTCGGAAAACTTGCAAAAGATCGAGTCACAGGTAATGACTCTACTTACCATTTCCAAATTGTACATAAGACTGATACATAATGCAACTGATGGAACAGTGAGAGCAGTGCACACAGGCATAACCATGAATTGCAGTGCCTTGCTGTGTTTGTGGTTTTGCAGAATACTTCAAGACTTCTTGTCTTTAATGCTTTTTATGGTGGATCCTGTTTTCGACCTAAGGTAAAACAAAAAATTTCAGAAGAGTAAAATGGATGGAAGGACATTGTCTGCCTTGGAAGTATGCTTTAAGATACCGCAGAGGTCCTTTTCCAAGAAACAGAGAGGGTCTGAAGCTCTTGGCTCCTCTTCAGATAGGTGCAACCATGGCTGTGGGGTCCCTTTTAATGGATGCCATTTTAGAGGCAGAGGAGGTCTGCATGACGAGCCCACAGTCCTTTCAGCTTGAAGTACATCATACCAGACTGATTTGATGGCTGTTAAGACCACAAAGTAGGAGCCATGGAAGGTGATTTCTGAGAGATCTGAGGTCATTCTGCAGATTCTTTTTTTAAGGTGACTTCCTCGGTACTCTTTTATAAAGGTACATCAAGAGACTGTCAACCCTCGCATTTTATCTGCTGATACTCCCAAAAAGAGAAAGCAGAAGACCAAGCATACCTTCCCTCCTGTTGCTCCTTCTCCCTCTGATCCACGACAGGAGTAGTATAATTTTTCTCAAGGGTATTTCAAAGCCCTTATGTCACTAACACTTTCAAAGTTCCTTTCCACTCCTTACTCCTCTCGCCAGAAAAGAGAAAGAGATACTTCAGAAGATAAGGAGTCTTCAGATTCAGATGTAAACTGTTTAGCTAATTATTCCCAGATCACTGTTCTACTGGATTTGAGTCTGAGGATGAGGACACTTTCTCCTGACTCCCCTTTAGAAGAGCTGGAATTTGCTGACACTATTTTAAAAATGATGAAGTACTTCCACTGGGAAGGTAAACCTGTTTCTGAAGTACAAAAGAGATTCTACAGCCTATTGAACATGGATATCCCAAAACATTTAACTGTTGCTCCCTCCTTTGATGGATTCTTTATAAGACATGCTTGTTTCTGCATCTTTGATCCTCAAGTCAAAGCCAGCAGCACTTTATAAAACCTCAGATCTTTTTCTTAAGGCCAGGATTACCATAAATACTTGTAGATGAATCCTTCCTTATACCCTGCTGTGATTTCTGTTGAATCGGACAATGCCTCTAAGCACATTCTGTTTTCAAATACATTCCCTAACGACAAGGACAGTAGGGCTATGGATAGGTATGAAAAGAAAGTGATGATCAGGTATCTATTTTTGATAACATAAAGTAATTTCTCGTATTCCTGATTCTGACAATTGTTGCATTGCTGTTTATGCTCAGTTTTTCTACACAAGTAGAAACACATTCAGTAAAGTGTCAATAATGATACTGATGATGCTTTTTTCAGGGCAGCATCTATTGGTCCTTATTTAAGGAAGTACCCTTAGCTTTGCTACCAGTCATTGCTAGATGATATAAAAGCCAAATTTCTAAATGTCCATTTGGATAAAGACAGTGTTTGTGATCCAGCTAATGCTGAACATTTCCAGAAATTACATGGGGGGGGGGGGGTCATGAAATCATGTTCCAATTCCCCTGTACAATATCCAGAAGAATCGCTCCTCTAAAGCTGGACCCTTCTTCCATAAAGGCCAAAAGCCATAATAAATTATCTAAGAAAAATGGTAGGAAAAATCTAAGATTTTAAATAACTGAAAGGAGCATTTATAGGCTAAACTTTACTTTTATAATGACCATCCTTCCTGCCCTTTTCCATTCCACCTTACCCAAGCCCGTTCTTTGATTTTTCTTGGGGGGAAAAATCTGTTCCTCTCTGGAGAATGATGACATCAGACATGTGTGTACTTGACATTATCCAAAATGTGTATAAAGTGACCTGAGGCTTCAGTTCATTTACATAATGAATTCCACAAGTCACCACAAACCAACATTTTTTTAAGAATTGTAAGAAGAATTATTCCATCATGGGATCATAGAATCAAAACCAACGCACCCAAAAGGACAAAGGTTTCATTCCATGTTGTTCATTGTGCAAAGAAAAGAGGGTGCATGGAGACCCATTTTGGACTCCTCTATCTTAAATCAGAAATTCAAGTTGTCATCTCTCTAAAGTTACTTCCTATGGTATTTCCACAGGCCTTTCTGGTTACCTTGGATGTAAAGGATGCCTATCTTCAAATTTTTATTTATCCAGATCACAGAAAACTTAATTTTGTGTTTTGAGGTTTCATTTTCAGTTGTCTGCTTTGCCCTTTGGTCTGTCTATAGCTCTAAGGGTATTCACTTGGGGAGCCTTTTCAATGGACATGTAAACCCATTGCCTCGGTGGTAGCATTCATCAGACTCCAAAGTATCCACATCTACTCTGAATTAGAAGACCTTTTAGTCCAGGCTGATTCAATGGAAAACAACTCTGCAGAACCTACATTTCACTATGGACCTGCTTCTTCTTATCTTAGGCTTTACTGTAAATCTAAAGAAATCCACTCAGCAAAGTTCAGTGCTTAGTTTTTCCTAGGGTGCTCGTGGAACACTTCTTGCATGAACCTTCCTACCTCAGGAAAATCCAGTTTGAGTTTTCCTAATTCATTTGGACTTTAGAAATGACCTCTGCAAGAGACATTCTGAGAGCCTTGAGGTTCAAGGTATCAGCAGTACAGATGATTCCAGTTGCTGCACTTTACATGATGGAGATTTAATGGTACCTCAAGTCAATATGGGCACAGCACTGCCACACTCTGAACATCTCAGTCCCTGTATTGCCTTTTGTCAAGAAGGAGTTACATTGATAGATCAACCAGATAATACTCAACCCTTGAACTTCCTTTTCTGGTCCCTGCTTCCCATCAGAAAGTTTCCATTGATGCTTTGGTACTTGGCTTGGGGAGCCTTTTCAATGGGCATGGAAGTCCAAGAAGTATAGTGAAGACAAGACATGTGGAGAGACACATGTCAAAGAATTGAAAGCCCTTGGCTTTGCTGTACAGACCCTTCACCATCTCTGGTCTCCAGGAACCTTACAAGTCCTGACAGGCAATACCACAGCCATGTAGTATATCAACCACATGCAGTAACAAAGTACTACCGTCTCTGCAGGTTAAACATGATGTCTTGGGATACTGCTAGTTTCCTGAGTCGTTTCCTTTATACAACTTATGTTCATCAGAGATGAATAGTAGATTAATCTGAGTAGATCCAAGGCAGTCCTCAAGAATGGGACAGTCTGCAGGAAGAGCTGCCTGTTTAGCTTCCATCACTGGAGGGATTCCCCATATAGATCAGTTTGCCTTCACTCTGAACAGACAGCTCAAACTGTTCTGCTTCAGGAGTCTCATGCAGGGAAGCATGGAAGACAGATGCATTATAAGTGTCATGCAAAGGGAAATACCTATATACATTCCCCTCCCTTTTCTCTCATTCCAAAGGTCCCTGAGTACATCAAGGGCAACCTAAAAAAGCTGCAGATGACTTCCTTTAGGCCCAGACAACGATTCTCCATTCTTTTTCATATAGACAAGGCCAGTCACCACTAGTTCCGCCGTAAATGGACTTAGTCGCACAACAAAAGGACTCTGTCATGCACGTCAACCTACAAACTCTGTTTTGCAGTTTGGATAATAAAAGTTTTGATTACACTCTGGTATCTCACTACTGAGGATGTGCAACAGGTATTGCAAGAGGCAAGAAAACGTGCTACAAAAATTATTTCCAAAATTTAAGAGATCTTCTACTTGGTGGTAAAAGAGGACAAGACCCTTATCAAATGGGTATTCCTGGTATCCTCAAATATTTGTGTGAGCTGCTTAATTCAGGACTGACATTCTCCTCTATTAAAGGGCATTTATCCACCATCTGTATCTCTTTTGCCTATGGTCCCTGTCTTTCCTCATGCTGTGAGATTAGACTATTCCTGAAAGGGTTCCTTCACATCAGGCCCCCAAGAAAATCCATTCTTCCTCCTTGTGATCTGAACTGTGCATAGGAAAAGTTAACCCATTGTCTGTCTGAACCTGCTTCTTTTTTTTTTTTTAATTTTGTAAATGTTGATGGCTTTGACTTCTGTTAAAAGGGTCTTAGAACTGCAAGCTCTAATGTCTTCTCCATTCTTCCTGGTATTTCATAAAGACAGAGTTGCACTTGGGAATAAAAGAAGTCTTAAGGTAGTTCCAACATTTTTCCTAAACCTCAAAATACAGAGGAAGAATTCTTCATTTATTTGATATTCACAGACAAATCTAAGCTTATCAGAAAACCTAACCAATTATTTCTTTCTGTTGGATGTTAAAATATATTTAGTGCATCAAAACAAACCATCTCTAGATGGATTTATCTTGCTGTATCTTTTTGTTGCACCTTTCATGGGAAATCCTTCCAAGGACTGGTCAAAGCTCATTCTGCTTGAGCTGTTGCCTTTTTCATGCCTTTTTAAGTGTCTGGACCCATTAACTATTTTAGAAGCAGACACTTCACAACTTTACTAAGCACTGCAAGAGAGATGTATTTTCTACGGCCAGCATTGTTTTTGCCAAATCCATTCTTCAGGGCATTCTAAATTCCACTTTTATGTTTCATTCCTCCTCCCAGTCAGTATAAACGTCTTTAATCTGAAGTAGTTGACTTCATTCATTCTGCACATATTGGTATACGGATACGATTCGGATCCGAGCCGGCAAAAACTTTTCAAGCATCAGCTCTGAGCTCCAAGCTCCTTCCCTACCTATATTACCTCACTTCCTCCTATCTAGCCCCAGATAGTTTGCTGTCACTAAGAAGCAACATCACCAAAAACCCTAAACATGATAACCTAAAGAGTGAGGGGGATGGAGGGAGGGAAAGTGCAGAAAAATGAAGTCTACTACTCAGATGGAAAGTTATGGTAAGAACATAACTTCTTTATCTGAAGTAGTTGACTTCATTCATTCTGCAGATATGGGACAGAGTCCCCAGCTACTAGAATTCCTGGGAGGCCCTTATGGAAGGATATTTCTGGGCACTGCAGAGCCAAAGGATGCTCTCCCTCTAGAAATAAGATCCAATTTGTAATGAGAGATGAATGTGTGTGAATTGGCCCAAGTCGCTGCTGCACAAATATCATCTAATGGAACTCTTGACCAGAAAGCTGCAGAAGTGGCCATAGCTATAGTGGAATGAGCCTTCAATACACCAGGAGGAGATGATCCTTTGTCCTTATAAACTTGCGCAATACACAGGGTGATCAACCTTGCTAAAGACACTTTCTCAACTGCTTTGCCCAAAAATGGTTTAGAAAAGGAGACAAACAATTGATCCAACGTCCGGAAGGGTTTAGTCCTGTGTAGTGTACTGTTGAATATCTCTCTTGCAGTGTTTTAATAATGTATTGTTTTTGAGCAAATATATTTCTTATGAAATGTACTAGTAGATAGTGGAGCTTTTCTCCTCGGGCCTCTGCTGAAAATGGACTTGTTATCCAGCCAGACTAGCCCGGTCAACAAATGTAAAATAAAAAATAAAAATAAAAACGTAAAAACTAAGCTGTCTATGGATATCCAATAAATGAAGCTTGCGTTCACCTATATTTTAGAAATTTGGGAGGAAGACTGGCAAATTTATAGATTGATTAATATTGGCTGCTGAAGACACTTTGGGGAGAAAAGAAGTGTTCATGCGCAACAAAACCCTATCCTTGTGAAAAACCAAGTAGGGGGGCAAGGAAGATAATGCCTGCAACTCTGAAACTCTCTTAGCCGAAGTGATGGCAACCAAGAATGCTGTCTTCCATGACAAGAACTTCATCGGAACTGAACCGGCTGGCTCGAAAGGGGGAGAGGTCTAGGCCTGAAGGACTAAAGTCAAATCCCAGGGGGGCACTGTTTCTTTAACTGGAGGTCGCAATAAAAAAGTGCCCTTCAGGAAGGCTTTACAGAGTTTGGCCGAAGCCAGAGCAACCTTATTTTCACCCACATGAAAATTGGAGATGGCAGCCAGTTGAACCTTGATGGTGGAAGCACTAGAGCCTGACCGAAAAAGATCTGCCAAAAAATCCAGTATGACCGGGACATGGGCTGTAAACGGGTTCTGATTGCGCTGAGAGGCCCAAACGCAAAAACGTTTCCACTTGCTATTGTACAGTTTCCTGGTAGAGGCCTTAAGAGAAGCTACCAGAATATTCTTAACAGGGGACGAAAGTCCGGGAGTCCTGATGATCATGGGAACTGGAGCAGCCAAGCCGTCAACTTGAGACTATCCAGGTTGGGCAGGGGCAAGCTCGACAGGTGAGAAATTAGATCCGGACATGGATCTAGAGACCATGGAGGGGCCAACAGGTGAGACCATAGGAAGGGAAACCACACTTGATGCGGCCAAAAGGGAGCTATGAGAATGTCTTTGCACTGCAGCCGGCAAGCTCTCGGAAGGAACTTCGGAATCAGAGGTAATGGGGGATAAGCATACAGAAGCCCGGGAGGCCAAGCATGGACTAGAGCGTCCCTGGGCGCATCCCTGGAGGAGGTATCAGAGTGAAGAATTTGCTGCACTTCGCGTTGGAAGGAGATGCTAAGAGATCGCAGCAAGGTTGACCCCAAACACGGAAGATCTTCTCTGCCACTGATTGTTTCAGGGACCACTCGTAAGGAAGAAGGATTGCCCTGCTGAGACTGTCCGCTAGAATGTTGGAGCTTCCCGGGATATGCGTTGCTATGAGAAACCGGTTGGTGGATATGGCCCATTCCCAAACTCTCATGGCCTCGCGACAAAGGGGGTAGGATCAGGTCCCTCCCTATTTGTTTATATACCAGACTACAGACATGTTGTCTGATTGAATGGCTATTGTCCCCGGAGGTAGGACCGGGTGGAAGGCTCTCAACCCTAACAAAACTACCCTCATTTCCAGGACATTGATGTTTAGCTTGATCTCTGGAAGGGACCATGTGCCTTGGACTGTTCTTCCCAAGAAGTGCCTCCCCCACCTGAGCTGGGAAGTGTCCATGGTCACCGTGGCTTGAGACTGAGGGGCTAGAAAGCTGCGCCCCACAAATATGTCCACAGACGGAAGCCACCACTGAAGTGCTGTTCTGCATGCCCGATTGATTTGGATGTGGAAACTCATCGGAAGGTCAATCCAGGACCATTGGACTGCCAGATCCCACTAAAGGACTCTCATGTGAAGACGTGCAAGAGGGAGTATAGAGATTGCTGCTGCCATGGAACCAGGGCCCTGAGAACATCAGCTGCTGTGACTGCAGCATGATCCAAGATCACGGATACATGGAGTCTGAGATTTGCTATCCTTTCCTGGGGTAAGAAAAATCTTTGCTTATATTGAATCCAACCGTGCCCCGATGAAGTCTATGATCTGAACCGGAGTCATGTGGCACTTGTTGAGGTTGATCGAGATGCCTAACTTGTGAGCCAGACCAAGGAAGTAGTGTAGGGCTCGAAACAAAAGACGTTTGGTGGATGCAGCGAAGAGCCAGTCGTCTAGGTAGGGAAATACCTGAATGCCCTGAAGTCTAAGGTGAGCCGCTACGACTGCCATAACCTTGGTGAACACCCTGGAGACTGTGGTGAGACCAAAGGTAGGGCTCTGAATTGAAAGTGACTGGCCCCTAGCCGGAAGCGGAGAAACCTCCTGAAGCTCCTTTGGACCTTGATGTGATATTGAGCGTCCTGGAGGTCTAACGAGCATATCCAGTCGCATTCTCTCAGAAATGGTAGAATGGACTGTAGGGTGACCATCCAGAATTTTTGTTTCACTACCGACAGGTTGAGGATAGACCGGTCCAGAATGGGCCTGAGGTCCCCCGTCGTCTTTGGCACTAAAAAGAACCTGGAGTAGATGCTTGATCCAGATTGATCTAGGGGGACTGGCTCGATGGCTCGTTTTTGTAGCAGCTTCGAAACCTCTAAAGCTGTAGCCTCCCTGAGAGTGGGTGGAACGTCTGGAAGGCGAGCTGGAGTTATGGGACATGAAATGAAGGGGATAGAATATCCTCTGGATATGATGTTTAACACCCATCAGTCTACAGTAATGGACTCCCATGCTGCTGGATGTAAGGAAAATCTTCCCCCGACTACCTCCAGAGTAAAGCAGCCAGGCAACCCCACAGGGTTGCTGAGCGGGTCTGTTGGAAAAAGGTTCCCTAGACCCGAAGTTTTTGGGACCCCCTCTGCCCCTAGGATGGTGTCAGTCTTGTCCCCCTCTGCCTCTGGGGGACGAATACTCCTGAGTGTCGCAAAAGGACTGTGATTTCCGGAACCACATCTTCTTTTGCCCCTTTTGGTTCCTGGAATATAGAGAAGCGGATTCCGACAACTGACAAAGTCTATCCATCCTTCCCATTCTGGGTTAGTGTGTCACGTGCAGTCTTCCCAAAGAGGGATGATCCATCGAATAGGGCGTTGATGAAACACTCCTTAAAGGGGTCCGCAAATTGACGCAGCCTGATCCAGGTGTTTCGCCTCAAGGAAACGCCTGTACCTGCAGCTCTAGTGGCTCCCTCCGTGGCATGAGAGAAGAGATGCATAGAGCTATTGGTCACCGATAATATAGTCATCTTTGCAGTAAAAGACTGCTTGTCCTGCTGTGACAGAGACTCCAGGGGCGACTCAGTTCCGATATAAGGTCTCGCTACAGTTGAATGACATGTGCCAAGTAGCGCACGGATAGAAAATGTCTCTGACGAGTACATGCGCTTCCCAAAATGATCCATTGACCTGGACTCCTTGTCTGGTGGATGAAACGAGGAACTCTCCTGTGCTAGTTCCTTCTTTGTGGCAGCTGCAACCACCAAAGCATCTACCGGGGCTCCCTTGGACCATACCTGCCAGTCCTGCGGGGAAAGAATTTTGTCTGGCCTTTTGGGGATAGGCTCTGCGGTGTCAAGATCCTTCCATGCTTAGTGGTGATGAGGTCCACCAAAGGGTCAGCTGGTGGGGAGACCCAGGAAATAGATGGGCCTGCGCCAAAGGCATCCAGGAATACGGACTCATCCGCAGAGGGTTTAGGGGCTGACCAACCTTCTCTTTGGTGGAGGATCTCCATAATGTCTCCGAATAACACGTCCTCGGGAGGTGATCTGGGAGAACCCTCTCCTTCATCCAAGTCCGTATCAGTGGTAATGGACTCAGGGGAGTCCAAGTGCCTCCTCTTGCACTTACGAGGTTCCTCTCCAGTGTGACTCTCTGGAAAGGATTCGTAAGTCTCCGGGGGTTCCCTGAGGGGAACGACCTGGGGCTGCTTTGGCACGGGCTGTCCCTGAGACAGGGCAATGGGAGTGGAATCCAAAATCAGGGGGGTCTGGGCAGGATCCGAGGATGTGAGCCGTGGTCTCAACCCCTGGGAAGAGGACCCTTTCCATTGCACCGAAATGCCGATGGAGAGCACACCTTCATAGAATGTAAGGAAGAGGCTCTCCCTGGCACCATAGCAGGGACCGGAGCCGACAGCGGGCTAGTCCGGGCGCTGAGGGTGGGATCCAAAAGATTGAGATCCCAACCTTAGGGTCTGACTCCCTGACCACGGCTCCGAGAGTCCCCTGGATCCGAGGAACTCAAGGTGACGACCGGCGTCGAGGAAACGAAAACCATCGGCACCGACCACATGGCTCCGAAAGGTCTTGGACACGAGAACCCCGAAACATCGGGTCAGATCGGGGAAGGAGCAGTAGGGTGGAGCATAGTAGCAGAAGAAGAACCCTCACCAATGGGAGAGGGTCCTGGTAAGACCCCCATCTGAATCTGGTTCTGGATGAACCTCCTCATCAGCCTGTTCATATCAAGTTCGGATACACTCCGCGTCGATCTGGAGGACGCGACCAACTCAGGTCTGAGTCTGATTAGAGGGGAATGCCTTGGCTCTGATGGCTCCGTCGGCTCCAGCGAGAAACTGGGAGAGCAGAGCCGAGGAGAACGAGACCTGGATATCTTAGCAGAGGGACTGGAAAAAGACTCCCTGTCCAGAGACCTTTTCCTGGGCCTGTCTCTCTCTTTATGGCGCCTCTCTTTCTCCCTTTTGTCCCTACCTCTCTGGGACGACTCCTAAGAAGCAGGCCTGGTGGGAGGTTGAGTCCCTGCCTGCACCGAGTCACTGGCTGGAGAAGAAACAGAGGTAGACTCCAGGGCAGAAGCTGGTAGCAAACCTTTAGCCACAAGCTTAGTCTGGTGATCCTTCAACGCCCTTTGGTTAAAACCCGAACAAATGTCACAGGATGCTGACAGATGGGCGACCCCTAAACATAGAACACACAGTGTGGCCATCGGCTGGAGAAAGCTTATGACCACACTCTGTTCACTTTTTAGAGAGACCCTTAGTCTGTTCAGCTATAGCAATGACAGAAAAAGCCCTAAACAGCCCACATGCACACACATACTTAACAGGAATGGGCCTAGGCGGGAACCAGAACACAAAACTACCAAACACTGAAACTAGAAATTACTAACTAAAACTTTTTTTTTTTTTTTTTTTTTTTTTAATAACACGACTACCAAACGCAATGTAAGGGAGGAAAAAGGGAAGGAATTCACACTCAGCAAATAGCAAAAAGTAGCAAA
>NC_056735.1:1108612713-1108795213 GCF_019279795.1 Protopterus annectens | reverse complement strand
GTAGTACAATACGCAGATGACACCACCCTTTTGTGCCATTCCTCCCACCCTAGACTAACTGCAATCCCTAACCCAAAATAACCTCACCCTAGCTGAAACTTGGTTCACAAACATCAAACTTCTTAATCCCAGAAAAAAACCAACTCATTCTTTTTTGGCCCAGGCAGACCTCCTCCCTTAATAATAATTTTCATATCAACTCCAAAGATAACATTCAAATCAGCCCAACCACACACACACACCAATCTGTTAGGGGTAGTAATAGACAATAACCTGAGATTCAACATATATTTGACTATATGCCTCTCTCATCTTGACTAATCTCTGACTAACCAATCTAAATAAAATGAAATCTTGCTATAACAAGATCGCAAAGTTTGCTACTGAAGCCTCATATTGGTCCCACCACTGTCTATCCCTTATGCAGCTCAACTGGCTGGAATTGCTCACATCCTACTATTCAATCAACTATCTATAGCACATAAACTTTACTACTTTCCTGATAGAACCCCAGCACTTCGACAACTAATACAGACCCACTTACCTTCTAGAGCCTTACGCTGTAGTAATTAGCACCTCATAACTGTCGTCAAACACAAAAATGAAGCTGGGAAATCCCTTCTTGCCAGTACCATTGCCAACAACTGGAACTCACAACCAAATGAAATAACTTCTACCACCTTCACTTCTCACTTCAAAAAACTCTTGAAAACCCACTATCTAAATAACTGGCTATGTTCATGTAACTCCCCAGGATAATCCACACCAAGAAATTGTTTCAGAACTTCAGCTATGTATAGAGAGTCTTCTCCTGAAAGCTAGCCAACCCACTGATATACCTTACTGAAAGAAGAAAAAAAAATAATTACATGTTTTACTGTAGAACTTGTTAATCTCTGCTACATTGTTTTTCGCTGATGTATGTAAAAGCTATTAAGACTCTCTTTTATATTATAATGCATTGTATAATATTGTTTCTGTTTCTGTTTTGTACTGTATTGTATTATATTCTATTGTTTGTATTTCTCTTGGAGCTTTTCTCCCTGGGCCTCCGCTGACAATGGACCTGTGTCCAGTCAGACTTTCCCGGTAAACAAATGTAAAATAAAATAAAGGACTTTTAACTCTTTGTTCCTGCATTTAAGTCATACTGAAGTATATGAAGAAAGAGGGCAAAGACTTTTCAGTTGCTGGCATGGACTTTCAGCCCCCGCAGTGACCTTTTCAGGCTCTCAGAAGAGCCTGTGAGAAATGTAGGTTTAGCTGCGTCAATAGCAAAAGTGTCAGCAGGATGGAAAGGCCTCTAATTTCCAGGACAGCTTCCAAAAAAAAAATCCTTCAAGAGGTAAAGTTTAACAATGGCAGGAAAACTAGCCCACCTTCTGGTTTATAACAGTATCCTTGGGACCTTGCCTGGCTGTCGTAGTGTGGAGGCATCTAGGCACCATTGGTCACCAAGAATAGGTCGGTAAGGACTGTAATATCCAGAGACCATGATTTACCAGTGCACACCCTCCTATGTCTGCCATCCCTGCACTTGGCTGGCATCCCAGCCTGTCAAAAAGCAATAACAAAAGGAGAAATTCTCATTTTTCTAGCAAAGTGAGCAGTTCAAGAGGCCCACCATACCAAAAAGGATCAGGGTACTACTCCAGGCTCTTTTTATTTCCAAAAAGACAAGGACCTCAGACCTGTTCTGAACTTAAGTGCCCTAAACAGTTTTATTCATATAGAAACTTTTCAGGTGTTCACAGTGCAATCAGTCTTTCTTGCTGAAAAGGAGGAGACTGGCTTTGCTTTTTAAATTCCAAGATGCCTACGTCCTCATCAAGGTAGAAGGAGTCCATTAGGTAGCTGTGTTTCCAGTTAGTATCAGTTCAGGACTCTGCTATTTGATCTCATTAGTGTTCCCATGGGGTTTACCAAGTTTATGTCCATGGTAGCAGACATCCAAAGGCTGCAGTGAGTCAAGATATTCCCTTATTTAGTTGACTGTGTCTTAGCTGCTGCCTCTGTTCAAGCTTATATCTATCCAGTCAGTATGGAGTTCGCTGAATTTGCAATGTCTGAGCTGAAATATTCCCAAGTTCTTAGCTTTCCTGACTGCAGCGCCAATCCTTTAGAAAAGGTTCAGCCTCTTCAGCACAAGATATCCCCAGCTTTTGAATACGCAGCAGTTCACAACCTCTCTGTAAGACTAACAGCAGCTGTGGTTCTAATGGTGCATTTTTCCTGATAACACATGAGAGTTCAGCACTGTATCTTGCAAGTATTGTAGATCCAGACTTCATATTCCCCTTCCCAACCTAATTCAATGCAGTCTGTTTCAATACTCAACCTGTCATCTGCAGTAACAACTAACTATTCTGCCTTTAAGGTATGATGGGCATTGTTGGGGGAGGGGGGACTGTGCAAGTTCCCTGGAACAGCAGAAAAGCCAATCTTCGTATCAACATATTGAAGGTGGGGGTTAATCTTTCTTACTCAGTAGGTATTCCATGGCTTTCTAGCCAGTGTTACAATTTTCATCCACTTCAGCAACACTGCAGTAGTATGGTACATAAGCAAGACATGATTCTACTCCTGAGGATTTGGGAATGAATTATATCCATCTGCTTTCTGACAGCTAGACATGTTCTGGGAGAAGCCAGCTATTTGCAGAGAGGCTAAGCTGTGCTAGCTAATAGCATCATTGTTCCCTCTGTCCTTTATTAGTACCAGTCTGTTGGAAGTTTGAAAACATTAGACGAAAGCACTCCTAGTTTGCTACCTTTTTTAATGTATTTTTTTTTTGTTGTTGACTTTAAGGGTTCCTTTTCAAGGGCAATGCATGGAGCACTGTCTAATTAAATGACTTGCTTAGAGTCCCACAGCAGCAGATGGAGGTGGAAAGAATCAAATCTTATGCCCTTGGTTAAAAGAAGCATCTGACTGAAAGTTCACTGGCTGCCATAAGTGCATTTTTGCATAACTTTCTGTTTGTAGATAAAATTAGCTGCTGGTTATTGATCACATCATCTCCTGGTAGCCTTTTCAATAAGTGAAAAAGTAGTAGAAAAGTTTAGGTTTATTCTATATCAAGTTTCTTTCATTTTGAGTAGTCCCACAACGAGGTGAACTACTTGAGGATGGCTTTAACTAGCCATGTCTTACATAATTAGTATTCTACCATACCCTTCACTCCCTAACAAATACTCTTAATTATCGCCTCTCAAACTCCCCCTCCACATTAGACTTTATCGCCCTCATACTAAATCACATTTCCCTCTCTCTTCCTGGTGACATTCACCCCAATGCTGGGCCCACCAACCCCCCCATCCATCTCCTCTCCCCTTCCATCATCCTCTTGCACCCCCAAGAGCATTCGCATTACCACAATTAACACCCAGAGTCTCCGTAATAAAATTCCTGACCTACATGCCTGGCTTACCCACAAACAGCCGGCATAGCTTCCATCTCAGAAACTTGGCTGAAATCACACGCAAAAGATAATGAAATCCTGCCACTTGGCTACCATGCAACTCGTAACGATAGGCCCAACAAAAAAGGAGATGTTGTAGCCATAATCTACTCTTCCACCTACTCAATTACCCCATACAATACTCCCACTCCAAAATTTGCCAACTCTGAATTAACCATAGCTCTCTTAAAGTTGAACAAACACAAGTCCATATGCATAGCTGGTGTTTACATCCTTCTAGGTAATAACATCCCAGTACTAGAATACACTTTCTCCTGGTTCTCCTCTAACATTTAAAAGCGAAAGCTTCATCCTAGGCGATGTAAACATTAACTGGGCCACCATTAACACTCAATCCCCTACCCAGTCAATCAATCAATCTCTTTAACTTCACCCAGCTGATAAACTCCCCCACCAGACCAAACAAAGATGGAACCTCCGGCTCCATCATTGACTAGATCTTAGCATCTCATCCAAATGTGATCTCAAATTCAGGAATCCTTCTTGACCCCCTCAGTGACCATCTACCAGCTTTTGCTGACCGGTACCCCTTCATAAACATCACTATATTCAAACCCGAAACCTGTCCAACTTCAACCCGCAAACATTTTCAGACTGCCTAAAACTGTCTGACTGGACACCTTTAAGAACTCCGTCCCTTGACAATGCTATCAACTACTTTAATGAAACTTTTCTGTACCTAATCAATAACCATGCTCCTCTCAGGACCAAACGAGTTAAAGCTATAACTTCTCCCTGGCTATCTAAGGAAACTAAACAGTTTATGCTCCTAAGAGACAAAAAGTGGAAACAATACCAAAGAAATAAGCAACCTAATACCCTACTAGAGTTTAAACAACTCCGCAACTCCATAAAAAAACTAACAAACAGAAACAGCAAAACATATTACTCTAAGCTTCAATCTGAACATACTAACAAATTGTGGAATACAGTCTCCTCCCTCCTTCACCCCGGCAGTAAAGACAACCCATGCCCAAACCTTAATTGCAATAATTAAGAAACAGTCTCTGTATTTAACACCTGCTTTGTGGAATGTATAGCTAAATGTGCTGCCAGCTACCCCAGCTCCTCTCCAATATCTCCCCCCATAACTTCCCCCCGCTCTCAAAACACATACCCCTTCCTTCAACCTCAATCCTGTGTCCACACGCATAATAAAAAAACTCCTCCTCCAACGCACCAGATAATTTACCTGCATCCCTCCTTAAACTATCTGCCAACAGCATAGCCTTCCCTATCTCCATCATAATTAATAGGTCCATCCAAGAATCTTATGAAGTTCTTAGTGTTTCACTGTTGCAGTCATCACACTTGGGTTATCTGCCTGCAGGTAGCCCTCAGTCGGCCCGAATACCAGAGACTTAGTATTTCTGTGCTTCAGGACTGATGTCCGTTCATCAGGGGTATAAAAACAGGCAGCCGATGCCATTACATCAGTCTTTCTTGCCGAGGAGCCTGAAGCAGAAGCAGTTCGCCTGAGTGCTGGTCGGCCGCTAGCTGAGTTTTTGTTTCCGAACTGAGTCATCCTGAAGTCTTCTAAAGCTAAGTACCCTGTTGGGGATCCTTTTTTCTTGCTCTAACCGATGTCAGAAAAAGTTAACAATTGTCTCGCCTGTGGAAAGCAAATACCACACTGAGATTTCCATTCTTACTTAGTCACCTGTTTAGGCCCAGACCATGACATACCTCACTGTCAGTTTTGTGCTTTGTTCAACGCCCGAACTATTCATCGTCGGGCCCCTATTGTCGCAAAATACTTTTGCTCTTGATCTCTTTATTCCGAAATGGCTTCAGTAAGCCATTCAACTACCGATCTTCCGAAAAAAGGTAAGGATAAAGACAGAGACAGACCACACAGGTCCAAAACTGCCAACGACGCTTCAGTTGAGCTAGTCGCTAGTTCGCCGGTACTCGGTGAAGCGCTTTCACAGCCCCTGATGCCCGCTTCTATGGATTCGCAGGCCACTACCAAGACCCGTTCAGAGTCTGGTATGCCGCGAGACTCTTCTTTGACTACGGGACCTATGGATGTTTATTGTGTTTCACTGCTGCAGTCCTTACACTTGGGTTATCCTGCCGTCAGGCAGTACCGCAGTTGGCCAGAGTTCCAAAGTCTTGGTCCAGCGTCTGTTGCTGTCGCCTCCTCCCTGACGTCAGTGCATCAGGGGTATATAAGAAGCAGCCAACGGCATTTTCTTCATTCTTTCTTGCCGCGCGGTGCCCGAAGCAAAAGCAGTTCGCAAGTGCCGGTCGGCCAACTCCTGAGATATCAAATTCAATTTTCAGAACCGAAGATTTCAATAAAGCTAAGTACCCCATTGGGGAAACTTTTTCTTGCCTCAGACCGATGTCAGTAAAAGTTAATAATTGTATTTCTTGTGGGAAGCAAATACCTCATAAGGATTTTCATTCTTACTGTATTCCATGCCTAGGCCCAGATCACAACGTCACTAATTGTCGGTTTTGTGCTAGATTTAACAAACACACTATTAAAAGTCGATTTTATTTTTCTCACCATTACTTTGGCCGAAGGTTTAATTATACCATGCCGTCGGAACAACCAACGACCGGAATTCACAAAAAACGCAAGGATAAGGACAGGCATCCGAGGCCCAAAACTGATGACGAAGCCTCTTCTGGGCCAGTCGCCGGTTCTCAGTGAGGCGCTTTCGCAGCCCCTGACACCCACTACCTCAGAGCCACAGGCTGTGATAGACTCCCACGTGGAGGTGCCTAGGCCTCTGGATACGCAAGGTGTTGGGCCTATGGAGACTAACTCTTCAGATGGGTCCGGAGCCGCTGAGCAGGCATCTGCTTCTGAGGGTGTTTTCAGACCTTCTCAACTTACCATTGCAACTACAGCCAAGTCTAAAACTACATTAAAGACAAAGAAGCGAGTACAGCATTCACCTGGACAGGCCCCCATGCCCAAAAAGCAGATGCTCAAAATGGCCGAAGACTTAATTACTCTGATCAGGGTTTCCAATCCCCCTCCTGATGAAAGGCCTAGGCAGGATACAGACTATGATTCCTCTGACCAGGTTTCAATATATTCTGATTCCTCTTCAGACCAGGGATACTCTTTACCCCCCTATGAGGACTCTAATGCTGAAGAATCAATTCCTTCAGCCTCTCCTCCTGAGGATTACTCTTTTGGGGAAACTTTACATACCATGAGGGAGCATTTCCATTGGGAGGGCCAGGATTACTCAATCCAAGAAAAGGCTCAGAAACTTTCTTTTATTGCCTCAGCACAGGCCCCTTGCTATTCCGCCAGTGTTTGATATTGTGGATGATGTGTTCTCTGAATCCAGTTTAAATCCTGATTCTTTACCCCCTGCTCCAGTCAAGCCAGACAGGTACTAGAGAGTCCCTGACTCTCACAAATTTCTTTGTAAAAACCCTGCTGCTGACCCAGAAACTATTTCCCAGGGTCCCAAAGGGGTAAAGGCCTCCACGGCTAAAAATCCAGTTCCCTCGCACAGGGATTCTAGAGCATTAGACAGATGGGGGAAGAAAGTTTATACCTCTGCAACTTGAGCAGTGAGGGCTTTAAATTGCCAGTTTCACATGCTTAAATACCAACAATATTTACTGTCTCAGTTAAAACAGAAAATGAGTACAAGTGCAGAACAACCTGATTTTAAGGAAATGCAGGATTTATTGCATGCAGCTGAACAAGTGAGAAAGCATACTTTGCAATGTGGTTTTGATTCATTAGAAGCTTCTTGTAGAGCAGCAGTTACAGGATCTGTGATTCGAAGGCATGCTTGGTTAAAATAACAAAGTTTACCAGATCAACTCATTCACTCCAGTGCAACTATTTTGAGTATGTACCTTTAACTCCTAGTGGATGTGGCCTGAGCCTTTAAAAATTAAATTATCACCTTACAATTCTAACAAATACTCATTGACAGAGGTCAAATATCAATACAATTGTGTTTGCCATCATGTATGCTTCAAGATAAAATATTTTTAAACCTTGTATGTAGCATGGTTTCGGAATTATTAATGCAAATATGCATAAGTAATATTTGACGCCTAGAGGAGCAGTAGGAGTTAACTGCAGATGCACCTGGAGGCGTCACTCGGATGTAATGAGATAAGGGGGATGCTCCTTTACAGCAAGATATTTTATTTGGTGTTAAGGCAGAAGAGGTATTAAAGAAAATGGAGGATAAGGCAAAATCTATGCAAACAGTGAAGGATTTCTTGCAGGTACAGCCACCTCGATTTAGCAGGAATTGGCCTACTAAAATTGGTCCTTTCCAGTGTCAGACAGGCCACAAAGAGGCAGATACAGATGCCCAAGAGGCAGATCTCAGCCCCAAGGCTCTTACAGACCACAACAGTAGGGTGCTTCATCCCCAAAAGGAGGTGAGGACAAGTCACAACCTTACAGAAAACAGTCCCAATGACTTCCCCCTTCCAATGCCAAACTCTTCCCATTTGGCTGCTTCCTTAGGGGGGCAACTAGCACTTTTTTCACAAAATTGGCAAGCAATCACCCAAGACAAATGGGTGCTGAATATTGGTCTCAAGGTTACAGGTTCCACTTTCACACTTTACCAAGGCTAAAAGGAATGCCAGACCTGCCACAAAATCAATGGGCAGAGGCTCAAAAACAAAATTCAGCCCTCATGGACATGACAGCTATTCAAAAAGTGCCATATCAGGAACAAGGACAAGGATTTTACTCAAGACTCTTCCTGGTCCCCAGAAAGGACAAAGCCTGGAGACCCATACTAGACCTCTCTACTCTAAATACTTACCTGGATGTTCTGAAATTCAGAATGTTGACACTACAGCAGCTCCTTCCCATGTTGGGCAAGAAAGCTTGGCTTGTTACTTTGGACCTCAAAGAGGCATACCTGCATGTCCCTATCGGACAAAATTGAAGAAGATACCTCAGATTCATAGCTGGTTCAATGCACTACCAATTCTCTGCACTGCCCTTTGGCTTATCTACTGCACCCAGGGTCTTCACAAAGTGCCTGGCACCAGTAATTGCATTTTGCAGACAAAAAGGAATTCAAATATATCCATACCTGGGCGACTGCCTGATTCAAGCGGAGAGCAAGGACATTCTTCTAAAGCATCTAGCGTTTGTAAAAAAGTTGTTAAGTTGCCTAGGGTACACAGTAAAAGAAAAGAAGTCAAAACTAGTGCCCTCACAAGAGATAATATTCCTGGGTGCCAGCTTAAATACAACGGCCCAGATGGCTTATCTCATGCCAGACAAACAAGGACTTAGTATTTTCAATTGATGGCAACAAAGTCCCAACTCCCTGCAAGAAAAATTCTGCAGGCCTTGGGATTCATGGCATCCTGCATACTACTAATTCCATATGCCAGACTTTATATGGGGAAATTACAATGGTACCTAAAAAGTGTTTGGACTCAACACTCTCACAGCTTGGAAACAGTAATACCACTAATTCCCTGCCTACAACAGGAGTTTCGATGGTGGGCACAGGCATGTCACCTCAACAAGGGTCAGCCTTTCACTCTTCCCACAGCCAGGCAGACTCTAACAACAGATGCTTCGAATTACGCCTGGGGAGCACACATGGCAGGAAAATGTATTCAGGGCAAATGGACCACAGACCAAATGCATCTTCACATCAATCAAAAAGAGATGTTGGCTGTACAAAATGGCCTAACAGCTTTCAAGGACCTTCTGCATCCAGGACAATTATTATTAAAGACAGACAACACCACAGTAATGTACATAAACAAGCAAGGGGGCACTCATTCTTACCCCCTATGCAGACGAGCCATGACCTTGTGGAACACAGCTCTAACTTATCAAGTTCATCTGCAAGCACAATTCCTGCCAGGAAAGAAAAATACTCTGGCAGACGACTTAAGCAGAAACATCATGGATCCTCACGAGTGGAAATTAAATCCGCAAGTCTTCAGCATGATAATGCAAAAATGGGGGTGCCCAGACATAGATCTTTTTGCCTCCCCACTGAATTGCCAACTACAAAAATTCTGCATAAGGACTTATCACACACAAGCATGGAAAGTGGATGCTCTTTCATTCAGCTGGAAAAGCCTAAACGTTTATGCCTTCCCACCTCTGCCTCTCCTTTCAGAGGTACTCCTAAAAGCCAGACAAGAAAAACCACAGATGATACTGATTACTCCAGACTGGCCACGCCAGCATTGGTACCCAATCTTAAAGAATTTAGCTCAAGGCCCACCTTGGATTTTGCCTCAAATTCCACACCTTCTGACTCAACAAAACAATCTGATCCTGCACAGTCAGCTCAAAACCTTAAACCTGGCTGCATGGCAGATTCATTAGCCAAACAGACAACACCTCTCTCTAAAACTGTCATGGACGTCATTTTGGAGGCCAGGAGGCCTAGCACCAGGAAATCTTATTCAGAAAAGTAGAAGAGATTCTGTGCCTGGAACCAGGCTCAAAGCCTTGTCCCTGTTGTCCCTAACATTCCTCAGATACTACAATACTTAACTGAGATGCTGGACAACGGACTATCCTTCTCATCCATTAAGATCCACGCTTCTGCCATCTTCGCTCATTACAACACAGATCCTCCTATTTTCTCTCATCCATTGCTAAAGCAGTACCTCAGAGGGGCTAAAAAACATAAGACCGCCCCGGAGAGCACCAACACCTACTTGGGACCTCAATTTTGTCTTGGAAAAACTCACTTTACCTCCTTTTGAGCCAGCCAATTCAGCAGAATTAAAATATATATCATGGAAAATGAATCTGCTTCTGGCATTAACCTCAGCACAAAGAATCTCAGAACTACACGCACTAATGGCAGTGGAGCCTTTCATCATTTTCCACCAAGACAGGGAAACAAAAGCTTTCAGAAAAACTGAATAATTGCTTGTATCTTATGCTGTAGGATCACAGGGAAAGGCTATTTCAAAGCAGAACATTTCAAAGTGGATAGGACACTGTATCCGGTTCTGCTACACACAGCATGGGAACCTGTACCATCTAACCTTAAACCACATTCCACCAGGGCAACTGCTACTTCTACTGCCTACCTTAGAGGAGTACCTACCAAAGACATTTTGGAAGCTGCAACTTGGAGTTCAGTGCACACCTTTACCAAGCATTACCACTTGCCTCTTTACTCAGATCCAGTGCTGGCTTTGCCACTGCAGTGCCTCAGGGCCTCATAGCCACACCAAATCCTCTATAGAACCAGCCACTCTGACTCAGCTTTGGGATTCAACCCAAGTGTTATGACTACAGCAGTAAAACACGATGAACATATTACAGTTTTGTACCTACCATAAATGTAGATGTTCGAGTGTCTTCACTGCTGCAGTCCTGGTTACCCACCCGCCATCCCCTCTTTCTTAGCTGGGTCTTATCTATCACTTTCTACACTGTACTACCTATGTGGTGTATTTGCTGGTTACTGAAGGTTTTGTTTTTACCTTATTGTATATTTTGTAAGCAATTTGTATTGCCTATCATTTTGGGGGCACCTTACATCTGGGGGAAGAAAAACTGAAGAAAATGGCGTCGGCTGTTTCTTATATACCCCTGACGCACTGACGTCAGGGAGGAGGCGACAGCAACCGACGCCGGACCAAGACTTTGGACCTCTGGCCGACTGCGGGACCGCCTGACAGCAGGATAACCCAAGTGTAATGACTGCAGCAGTGAAGACACTCTAACATCTACATTTATGGTAGGTACAAAACTGTACTATGTTTCTACCTTGGATGGGTTCGGAGCCGCTGTGCAGGCACCGGCTTATGAGGAAGCTCTTCGCATTACCGATATTTGACACAAACCGACGACTTCCTTTGCATCTTCAGTTCTGTCTAAAACTACCGAGTTTCTAAGGCTAAGAGTAGGAGCTACACCTAAAAAAAGGACAACCCAAACTCAAGCAACTTCTTCCTTGCCACAACATCAAATGCTTAAAGTGGCAGAAGACCTGATTATGCTGATTAGAGGAAGTCAGCCTTCTCCTGCTAAGAGAAAGAGACCTGTCCCCAGCAGTTTTAACTGACCAAGAGTCCGAACGACTCTGAAGTTTCTGAATATGAAGACATGCCTTTATCTGCATATGAGGATTCAGATGCTGAGGATTCCATTCCCTCTGCTTCCCCTCCAGAGGATTTTTCTTTTGGTGAAACCCTACATACTTTAAGAGAGCATTTCCACGGAGAATGCCAGGATTATCCCTCCTGTTCTGGATGATGTCTTTATGGAATCCATTCTAACTCCTGTTTTACCCTCTGCTCCAAGGAAACCAGACCGGTATAAAAGCAACTACAGCCAAGAATCGCACCCCTTCGGACAGGGATTCCTGAGCTTTAAACAGGCTGGGTAAAAAGGTATACACCTCTGCAACTCTCGCCATTAGAGCATTGAATTGCCAGTTTCACATGCTGAAATACCAGCAAAATATTATGGAACTTATTAAACAAAAATGATCAACTTTTACAGACTGTGCAGAAAATGATTACAGGAGCTTATGCATTCTGCAAGCCAAGTCAGCAAGCATACCTTGCAATGTGGCTTTGACTCCCTAGAAGTATCTTGCAGGTCAGCAGTCACTGGTTCTGAACTGAGAAGGCATGCTTGGCTAAAAGAGCAGACCTTGCCAGACCATGCCAAATCAAAATTACTAGACCCCCCTTTGAACACGGACAATCTGTTTGGCACCAAAGCAGAAGAGGTTCTAAAAAAGTTTGAAGAAAAAGCTAAGTCTATGCAGACAGTCAAGATTTTTTGCAAGTGCAGCCTCTAAGATTGCCCTTCGAAACATTGGTCCTTTCCAGCCCCCTCAAGGCCATCTCAAACTAGACCCAGGGGAAACAGACCCCCCAAGATTACAGTCTCAGGGTATGCAGAGATCTAAGCAGTGGAGTACCTCCACTTCTAAAACAGGGAGTGCTAAGTCACCCCTTATGGAAAGAATTCACGATGACTTCTCAACTCCACTCCTCACCTCTGCCCAAGTGCTCATGCTGCTAGGAGGAAAACTTGCCCATCATGCAAAAAACTGGACATCCATCACCAAAGACCGATGGGTCCTCAACATTGTATCCCAGGGGTACAAATTTTGCTTCCGCTCACTGCCAACCCCAAAAGGGTTCCCAGACCTTCCTCCAAACCAGTGGGTAGAGGAACAAAACCAAGTTCAAACCCTGCTCTCCATAAGGGCAATTCAACCTGTTCCATTCTAAACACCTTCCTGGTGGTACCAAAATTCAAAATGCTCACTCTTCAGCAGCAGCTTCCTATGCTGTCCAAAGATGCCTGGTTAGCCACCCTAGACCAAAAAGAAGCCTATCTGCACATCCGTATCAGGGACTCATGCAGGAAATACCTACGTTTCAGGGCACAATCTATGCATTATCAGTTCTCTTCACTTCACTTCCCTTTGGATTATCCACTGCTCCCAGAGTCTTCACAAAATGCCTGGCTCCAGCTATTGCCTATTGCAGACTGAGAAAAATTCAAATTTACCCTTACTTGGACAATTGCCTAATTTAGGCAGTCCGTCAGGAAAAGCTGTTGCAGCACCTGACATTTGAAAAAAAAAAACTTCTAACCTCCCTGGAGTACGCTATCAATGAAAATAAATCAAAACTAGTCCCCAGTCAAAAGATTGTATTCCTGGGAGCAAGTTTGGGCACAGCATCCCAGATGACAGGCTTGCTTTTCTGAAGTAAGGAATATCTAACATGCTATTTCACTCAAATGACCACCAGAATCCAGCTATCCACAAGGAAAATCCTGCAAGCCCTAGGGTTCATGGCCTCTTGCATTCTACTAATTCCATATGCCAGACTGCATATGAGGAAACTTCAGTGGTACTTAAAAAGTCTTTGGTGCCAACATTCTCAGGACCTGGAAACCGTCATACCTATTATACCTTGTGTAAGGACAGAGTTTCTTTGGTGGGCAGCAGCATCCAACCACAACAAGGGACTTCCTTTTACTCAACCTCATGCTGCCCAGACCCTAACCACAGATGCATCAGACTATGCCTGGGGGGGCACATCTAGACAACAAGTGCATTCAGGGCCACTGGAGCTCAAGTCAAATTCATCTGCACATCAGCCAAAAAGAGATGCTAGCTGTTCAGCACGCTCTGACAGCTTTCAGATCCCTACTCTCACCAGGTCCCTTGCTAACAGACAGACAACACCGCAGTTATGTGGTACATCAACAAGCAGGGGGAACCCACTCTGCAGGCTAGCCATGGCCCTGTGAAACACGGCCTTGGACATGCATATTCATCTGCAAGCTCAATTCCTGCCAGGCAAACAAAACTCCCTGGAAGACGACTTAAGCAGAAATCTTCTAGACCCACATGAGTGGCAATTAGACCCCAGCACTTTCAGCCTTCTAACCCAGAATTGGGGGACCCCGGAGGTGTGTCTTTTTGCCTCCCCCTACAATCACCAGCTTAGAAAATTCTGCACCAGGACACCTCACAGCAGGGCCTGGAAAGTGGATGCCCTATCCTTTCAGAGGGTAAGCCTCCCAATCTATGCATTTCCCCCTCTGCCTCTTCTCACAAGAATATTACTCAAGATAAGACAGGACAGACCAAGGGCAATCCTTATTGCCCCAGACTGGCCACTCCAGTACTGGTGCCCACTACTGCGCAGCCTGTCACTGATGCCACCCAAGATCTCAACCCTCCTCACTCTGCAGGAGGGACATATCTTGCATCCACAACTGCAAACCCTGAATCTTGCAGCCTGTCTTATTCCTTGAATACTTCCCCAGTGACCAGCCTAAGCAAGTAGGTGCTTACAAAATATACAATAAGGTAAAAACAAAACCTTCAGTAACCAGCAAATACACCACATAGGTAGTACAGTGTAGAAAGTGATAGATAAGACCCAGCTAAGAAAGAGGGTATGGCGGGTGGGTAACCAGGACTGCAGCAGTGAAGACACTCGAACATCAACATTTATGGTAGGTACAAAACTGTACTATGTTCATCATGTTTCACTGCTGTAGTCATTACACTTGGGTTGAATCATTCTTGAAGCCAAAAGACCCAGTAGAAGGAAATCTTATGCTGATAAGTGGAAAAGGTATTGTTTCTGGAGTCAATCTAAAGGAGATGACACAGTTCTGCCCCCCTTACCTCTAATCCTGGATTACCTAGCAGATCTATTCCAGAGGCCTATCCTTCTCTTCCATTAAGATCCATGCCTCTGCCATCTTGGCTCATTACAACACTGAGCCACCTCTCTTCTCTCACCCTGTCATCAAACAGTTCCTGAGAGGGGCAAACAACTTAAGGCCACCTACAAGAGCCTCCACCCCTGCTTGGGACCTTAACTGTGTACTGGAAAAGCTCACGCTACTTCCATTTGAGCCTGCAGTGTCAGCAGAGTTAAAATTCCTCTCTTGGAAAACAGCCTTGCTTCTGGCCATCACTTCAGCTAGAAGAGTGTCTGAGCTATAAGCACTTATGGCTGTGGAACCCTTCATTATTTTTCATGCTGACAGTGTCTCCCTGAGGACTAACCCTTCTTTTATGACTAAAGTGGTGTCTAGTGTAGCTCCCAACCAATCTATCCATTTGCCAACCTTCTTCCTTAATCCCCAAAATAAAGGGGAAAGGATCCTGCACTTCTTAGATGTGCACAGACAGCTCAGATTCTACCTTGATATGACTAAGACCTTCAGGAAGTCTGACCAGTTACTAGTCAGTTTTGCAGCAGGGGCAGAAGGCAAGGCCATTTCAAAACAAACAGTTTCGAAATGGATAGCACACTTTATCAATTTCTGCTACAAACACTATGGGAAACTAACCCCTTAGGGGGTCAGAATGCATTCCACTAGGGCAACCTCTACAGCATTCCTCAGGAGAGTCCCTACCAGGGACATTCTGGGAGCTGCTACCTGGAGTTCTGTTCATACCTTCACCAAACATTACCACCTGCCTATCTTTTCCAAATTCAGGGTGGGTTTTGCAACAGCAGTCCTGCAGGGCATACTAGCCAGCCCAACTCTGCTTGACTGCCTCCACCCATTCTTCAGTTTTGGGAATCAACCTAAGTGTGATGACGGCAACAGTGAAACACGAAGAACATAGTACAGTTGTGTACACTTCTCATAAATGTAGATGTTAGTGTATTCACTGTTGCCGTCCTGGTTTCCCACCCTCCAGCCTCCTTGTCTCTCTCTCTCTCTCTCCTCTCTATGTCTGCTACTTACCCCTTATAGGGCTATTGGTATTTACTTTTTACTGGTGGTGTTTTTCCCACCATAACTTAGCTCCCTGTTTGGGGGGCTCCTGACATTTGGTGCAAGAAAAACTGATGTAATGGCATTGGCTGCCTGTTTTTATACCCCTGACAACCTGACGTCAGTCCTGAATCGACAGCAACCGACACAGAAATACTAAGTCTCTGGTATTCAGGCCGACTGAGGGCTACCTGCAGGCAGATAACCCAAGTGTGATGACTGCAACTGTGGGGAACATCTACATTTACGGTAAATGTACAAAATTGTACTTTTCCCTCACTTTGGAACAAGCATTCATCTTCCCATTCCATAAAGGCAGTGAAAACACTGACACCACTAATGTCCATCCTATTGCCGTACTTTCTCTACTCTCAAAAGACCTGGAAAAATGTATTCACTCACAACTGATGCCTTATCTAATACAAAACAACCTCCTAACTCCCACACAACATGGATTCCGTCCTGGCCACAGTACCATCACTGGACTCCTCTTCTTCCTCGAGTCCATTAATCATAGAACAGGACCAAGAACAATGACAACAGAATTATATCAACCATGTTCCTAGACCATTCCAGAGCCTTCGACACAGTCTCCCACCCTATACTCCCATCACAACTCTCCGCCCTCAATCTCTCCCCTTCCACCATAGCTTGGTTCACCAGCTACTTCTCCAAAAGACAAGCTGTTAAATGGAAATATTCCACTTATTCTTTTCTATACACTCCTACTGGGGTACCCAAAGGTTCTGCCCTTGTCTCCTTACTTTTCAATATATTGATCAACAACTTTCACCACTCCATCTCAAATTCTGTACTGGTCAAGTATGCATGTGATTCAGCAATCTGCTCAGCTGACACCCCTTCCGACCTTCTGCAGGTAACCCAGCCAGTTTTCTCAAATACTGAAACCTGGATGAAAAACTGCCACCTAGCCCTTAATATCAATAAAACCAAATTAATGATTTTTCCCCATCGAAACACTCCCCATTGATAACTTCAAGATTATAAGCCAGAATAACACCTGCATTTAAATTGTCCCTCACACCAAACTGCTTGGCGTCCTTATTGACACCTATCTAAAATTTGATATCCACATCCAAACTACCATATAAAAAGCCCACCAAAAATTTGGACTCCTATATAGGCATAACCGTAATCTCACCCCTCTACCAGAAAGATCCTTGCCTTCACATATCTTCTGCCCTCCCTAATGTTATGGTGCTCCTCTGTTCTTGAATCTTCAGCTTGGCCTTCAAGCTAAGTTAGAAGCCTGCTAAAATAAAATCTGCAAATTTGCCACCAGCTGTACAAACTCATCCCATCACTACATCTCCCTCCACTCGCTGTAATGGCTTGAGCTTCCCAACTATCTGAACCTCCTTAAACTCTCCACTGCCCATAAGCTCATATTTAACCCATTTTCCTGTCCCTCTCTTCACCTCCTTAACCCCCTATATTCCTAATTGCTCACTTAGGCCAGAAAATCAGAACCTGCTCAAAATCTGCAAATCTTTATGGCCACCTAGATATTCTCTGTAGGATTGCCACCTTTTCAAATGGCCAAAGTGGGACATTTTTGGTACAAACATCAGATTTTACAGGCCAACACATACCCATGGCCAGTACAAAGGATATAACTTAACTTTTTTGCCTAAATAAAAGCTTATTCTTGTATTTTAGTTGCTTATTCTGTTTCTTGTAACATTTAGGTATTTCAGATACATAACTGTTTTATGCAACTATTACATAAAATATAGGAAATAATTTTGTCCTAAAATCTCAGGACATTTGCCATTTTTACAATTTTTTGTCAGGACACAACTGCCCAAAGAGGGACTGCCCCTCGCAAAGTGGGACAGGTGGTAACCCTAATTCTCTGCTATCCTGTTCCTTAGCTAAACTATGGACCTCTCTTCCTCCCTCCCTCCCGCCTCCATTCCTCCCGCCTCCATTCCTACCTATCTTCAAAATGGGAATGCCCTTACTCCTTCCCCACATAGGACCCTCCTATATCAAAACCCACCTACTAACTCTGTGCATCGTCTTTGCACTCACATTATGTGCCTTCCTACTCCTTAACCTCCAAATGTTAGTTTGTTTGCAACAATTTCTCGTCCTCAGTTGTAATTCACTGTTAATGACCATTAGACTGTACTGTTGCTAGATTTTTACAACTATTATTGTGGAATGTAAAATTTAAATTGTAATTCACTGTTAATCACTCTTAAACTGTACAGTTGCTAGATTTTATTATTATTGTAGAATGTAGAATTTTTTTTTTTTTACTGTAGAATGCTGCATAAAGCTGCATGACTTCTTTACTTTGTATGTGTATTTGCTAATATGTTTGTCATTGTTACTGGAGCTTTTCTCCCCAGGCCTCCACTGAAAACAGGTTCTTTTTAGGCCCAGTGGACTTCCCCGGTCATCAAACTGAAATAAAAATAAATAAATATTGTAGCCTTAGGCTGTCCAAGTAAAACAGTTTTCTTTACAGACTGTCATAATTCTGTTCAAGCTAGTTTTTTTTCTCAGCATGAATTTTTGGCTTATCCAGTGCATTTTGTTTCACACTAGCCCTGTCATGTCAGACTGTTTAATTGTGATTGACAGTAGGGTCAGTCAGTTTCATCCATAGACTGTTTCTGTGTACACCAGATGTAGCTACTGTACTGACTGTCAGATTGTCAGCACATGAGCAGAAGATTAAATAATGGCCACAGTAATGTATTCCATCTCACATCTCAGTGTTGTCATACTCGTACAGTGCACTTTTACAGACATCCTAGCTGGACGCACACACACACACACACACACACACACACACACACACACACACACACACACAACAGCCACTTTGACTGTATACACTTGAGATGTCTGATTGTGATCACATTAATGAATTAATATGTAGAGTCTGCATGTCCTCCCCGTGGTCGAGTGACATTAAAGACATGCAGGTAGGTGCGTGCGTGAATGGGGGTTGCCTTCTTTGAAGGTTAGGCATTGGGCTGGCAACTCGGCACCGTAAAAATCCACTGCCAGTCATTAGCGAATGGGAGTTCTGCTGTGGCGACCCCTAACTGGGAAAAGCTGAAAGACTTTTATGAATAAATGTCTAATGGTTACTGTAATGTATTTCAGCTCTTTGACAATGGATACGTACTAAAATCCTTTGTAATCCCTCCAGACGCCCCCAGCAAACGCACACATAGATAAGCCCACCAGTTACTACCACTTCAGTGTTTGCACCTCACATACTTGACTGTGATCAAATGGTTGAATGAAAGAATGAGTAAGAGATGGCCACAGTAGTGTATCTTACCCTATTAGTCGGACACATGTAGTGCAACCCACTACAATCCTCCTGCCTACACATGCATAGACATACAAACTCACACATATGTGCTGACTGTGGAAACCTTAGATATCTATGATCAAACAAATTTACATAGCCACTGAGAATTCATTTGGTGACGCTAGAGTACTACCAAAATGAAATACTGTAACAGAGCAGATGAGACACTTAGCAGGGAAGTGCTGTGATTTAGAAACAAAAGTTCTCAACTACAGTTTATGATTGTGGGGCATACTTGAAAGCTGGGAACAATCACACATTTTAAGCACTGTTCTGTGGCAAGTATTAACAGGTCTGAGTTTAGTGGATGGGGTATAATGTTTCAGTTAAACCTGGATGTTGTGCACAGGGTCCAAAGAACTGGTACAGATTTTACCAGCTAGCCTAAAATTATAATTATCAAGTTTACTGCTTTATAGCTGGGTCACACATTTTGTTGGCATATTAATCTTTTAAAAAAAATCAGTATATGGACAGACTGTTAAGGTATGCAGGGACATTCCTATAACAAAAAGAAAGTGTACTGAAATAAGGAAAGCTCTGTGTCTGAAAAACAACTTTCCAGTTCTTGGTCAGGAGTAAAGCGTTCAAGGTTTCAACTTGTAGGTAACTCATTGATCAGTATTGCCATTAGGAAATCATTGCTGGTTTGTGCACTGGCAGTGACTGAAAGTGTTGGGGCTTTTGTTTTTTTCTTTTCTGTAGTTGTGTGGCCATGCGGTTAATATGTATAAATAAGGAGGGTATGAGAGTGAATGGTGTAGGGGGGATATTTCTATTGTTTCTTTCATCCATTTTAAGCTTCAGCCATGTAATTTTGTTTGTTTGATGCATTGTCTAGGTAACTGTAATGAGACACAGTAGAACATTGAAAAATATTAGAACAAGTTGTCTTTTTTCCTGCAGAAAGTACAGTTGTGTAAGCTGAATTTACCATTACAGTAGATGTTCGAATGATCACTGCTGCAGTAGCGTTATCAGTATGGGTTATATCCTGCTAACAATATAGCAGATGGTCAGCTTCCAAAGCTTCAGGGCACCTAACGCACACCCAAACTGTCAATCAGCTTGAGGTGAATCGACTAGAAGATAAGTTTGGGTGCGAAGCCCTTCAGAGTTTTCCTGCCAGTAGAGAGAGGGAGGCTGAGCCCTGAAATGACAAGACTAGGAATGACAAAAATTAAAATTCCACACCCTGGCGTAAAAAACACCCAAAAAAACAAGGGGATTGGAGGGACCGAGTGACTACTGCAGCAGTGATTATTCAAACATCTACTGTTTTGATAAGTACAACTTAATACAGCTGTACTTTGTTCTTCATATTGATCACTGCTGCAGTAGCCTTAACTATATGGGTAGAGTACCACAGCTAACTATATATGGAGGGTAGAAGGAGAAGGGTCCAGTAGCCCATGGGGAATGGTCATAGCAAAAAGTGATCTAGACCTAGAGAAGGGAATCCGATTGTAATACTTTGTTAAAGCATGTACAGAGGACCAAGTAGCAGCTTCTAGAATACTTGTAGAATCCAGCTGTTTCCAAAAACCCATAGAAGAAGCCAAGGTACTTAGAGCATGGAACAAAGCAGAAATGGCCAGCACAGTGGTGAGAGTCAAAAGCATTTATTGACAAAACATACCGGTTTCGGCTGAAAGCTTTCTTCAGTGTACTTACAACCATTTGAATAACTCAACTTTTAAATGCGAGATGCACCAATCCTGTCAGTCTTGTAATTATTAAACACGTGATGTTTCAACAGAAGGAATTCATCCCTGAACCATGCTTGTGAATTAAAACCAGGTAAAATAGTCATAACAACAGCCAGGGCCAAGCACAGTGAACATAAAAATATGTGGAAAAATAATTATCTGGTATAGCTGACATTTAACAAAATTGTTAAAGATGTTCATTTAAGCCAGGTGAAAATAAGCCACCAAGTTGGATAATCCAAGTGCATTCCTTTTTATTGAGAATGCTATGCCAACCCTGTTTCTTATTTTTGTTGCTAATAATAACATGCGTTGGATGTTGTATGTAATGCTTATATAAAGCATTTGAGATATTTTTATTTCTAATACTACTCAAATGTTTGGATATATGTAATTTGAATGGCCAGGAGGTTTGACCAATATAGAAGGCCGGACATGTACAAGTTGCAAGATATGTAATCCATTCAGAACTGCAGTTCGCAAAGATATTAATATGAAAAATTTTTGGAGTATATCTACTAGTGAATTGTTTAGTCTTACTAACATAACTTCAAAAACTACAATGACTGCAAGGAATACAGCCAGATAAATCCCCGCCATCTAGTGTCACTTGTTCTGGTACACAAAATTGTGAGTTTTGTTTGTAATGACTGAAAAGACTACCTAGTGTTTTACCTCTTCTAAAAGAAAACTGGCACTTCTCCCCCAGCATCTTCGATAGACATTCATCGGATAATAGAATATTGCAGTGATTATGAATCAAATTCATGAACCTGTATGTGTTGCATGCGTAAGTTGTGTTTAATGTAATCATATCTTGTTTCCCTCTTTTATGCTGTTATATTTTAATAGATCGCTCCTATTATAACTATGAGCTGAAGTACTAGCCTGAATAACTTTGACTTTATTATAACCCCTATTGCAAAGTCTAGTTCATAAGTTCTTAGGTATGTAATAGGCTAATGGCAACGGAGCCTTTACAAGCCTAGCCCATACAAGTGCCCTGGCATTGTGCCGCCCGACGTTCGTTCCTAGTGCCTCTATCAAGTAGAGCCACTGGAGTGATCCCCGGGGTGAACTTTCTATTATCTATCCACTCATCAAGATTTCTGTTGGAGGGACAGTGAGGTGCTCTGATTGACATGTATGGGAAGTCTGTTCCAGAGCATGGGCAGTCTCTGGGTGAGGAACCTGTCTCTCCAGCATGTTCTGTTGATTGTGGTAATGAGGTTGAGGTCTCTGGGAGTGTGTGGTGTGGAGGGATTGGGATTTCTTTAGATGTAGCATTTCTAAGGGAGGCGATCTCTGCTTGACTTACAAAGCCATGTCTGACCCAGCTCTAAGTAGACAATATGAGACACAGAATAGCTGGAGTCTTTTGAGTCTGTCTGTATAGGCCATGTGTTTAATGCCCATGATCCTCTTTGTGAGGTACTTCTGTGGCCTCTCCAGCTGTTGCAGGTGTCTAGTGAGGTACATGCCAAATGGGGCATTGTACTCTATGATTGATCTAATGAGGGAAGAATAGAGAGAGACGATGACCTCTTTCTTCCTGGATGCAAAACCCTTGGTAATGAGATGTCCCACATAGAAGGACTTTTTGCCCACCGTGGCAATGTGGTGGTCGAAGGAGAGGTTGCTGTCAACCTGCGTCCCCAGATCTCTTATAATGCCGTCAGTATTCAATGGGCTCCCATCGATGTGGTAGTTAGTGGGAGCTAAGTTTTTACTAAAGGGGATGACGACGCATTTTTTGGCATTAAGCTTAAGGCGATGGTTTCGACACCAGTCATTGATCTCAGTGAGGCCTTTCTGTAGGATGTCTGCATGACTTGGGGAGTTAATAATGGCTCCCAGCTTGCATTTGTCTGCAGACTTGGTCAGCCAGAGGTCCTTTTGTGTTGGCCTGGACTTCTGAGACGTAGATGCCGAACAGGAGAGGATCCAGGACCGATCCCTGTAGGACTCAACTCTGGACTGGTCGGCAGTCTGACTTGGAGTTCGCTACTTTCATACTGTGTGTTCTGTGAGCCAATTTGCAACCCACCTAGTGATATAGGGATTGGTGAGTTTATCAATAATTCTCGAGCGAGGAATGGAATCAAAGGTCTTGGCCAGATCGAGATAGGCTGTATGCACAGTCTTACCTTCATGGCCCTGGTGAGTGACTCAAACAAGTCAACCAGGTTGAGCAGGCATGATCTCCCTTTCACAAAGCCAAACTGTGTGGGTTCCAGAGTTTGGAGATTTCCTATATTTTTGTTAATCAGGTCCATGATGATGCGCTCCATAGATTTACATATCATACTCGTCAGGCTAATGGGATGATAATTCCCAGCATCTGCAGTCGCTCCCCCTTTATGGAGAGCGATGACTATAGCAGTGCGCCTTACGGTAGGACCAGAGTCTGAGGTGAGGCTGTGACTGAACAGGGCACTCAGATGTAGTACCAGTTCTCTTTGTAGTTCATGTAGAACACAGCCAGGGATATTATCGGTTCCCATGGAAGCTGTATTGTTGGCCTTGGACAATGCAGCTTTAACCTGGGTTGCAGTAATGCTGGGTGCCTAGCATTCTTCTGGTATTGTGATTGGTCCTGGGGGGGGGGGGTAAAGTTGGCACTGCATCTGTCAGCCAGTATGTTGGCAATATCTGTTGACTAAATATAGGAGGTACCATTGTGTGGTAACTCAGAGCAAATCTGGGTATTGCCGTGGAAGTTCTTTATATAACTATAAAAGGCTTTGTGATTGTTTTTAGTGTCTGCCACAATTCTGCCTTCATAGCTGGCTTTAGAGGATTTAATGAGGGATCTCAAGTTTTTATTAAGGCCAATAAGGGAGTTTTTCCATTCTTGGGACTTCACCTTTTTCTGCAACAGTTTCTTCCTTCTGTTGTAGAGTTGATTAATGGCAGGGGACCCCCAGATTGGCTTCCTTTTTTTGGAGGAGAGCGTCTTGGTTCTGTTGGGTATGGCTAGTTCCATGCATTTATGTACATGTTCATACAGTGCATTGGTGCATGATTCGGCAGTCATGCAGCTATTTGTCATTGACATGGGTGCTGCGAAGTTAGCCACGTCTGTTTTTAGGAGTTCAAAGTCAGCTTTGGAGAAGTTTTTCAAGGTAGTTACCTTTGCGGGGCTGTGTGGATTTCCATGGTGATTAGTTTATGGTTGGCTCTGACCAAGGAGGGATTGACTATTGATGTAGAGCAATGGTCACCTATGTTAGTAATAACCAGGTCAAGGATGTTGCTTCCTCTAGTGGGGGTCAGAATGAGCTGGTCCAGAGCATTGGAATTGATGAATTCCAGGAAGCGTTGGGCCAGTGTATTGGTGCTTGAGTAGTTTTCCCAGTTGATGGAGGGGTAGTTAAAGTCTCCTAGTATGAGAGTGTTGGGTTGGACCTTGATAGATTCCAGGGTGCTTAAGAACGTGGAGTGAGAGTCTAGGGACATAGTTGAGGACCTATAGCAGGCTATGACCTGGATCGCAGTCTTACCCTGTGTTGTACCTGAAGTATCTAAGATGCATTATGCTGCGCTACTAGTCTGGAGGTGTGTACATCCTTTATGAGTATGGAGATACAACCACCTTGGAGCTTCGGTCCATGTTTTGGGGCCAAAAGGTGTGGAATGAGTTATAGCCTGGTAGTGCAGGGATGCGTTCTGATGCTTTAAACTAGGTCTTCGTTACAGCACAAATGTCAATTTCCTCCATTTTGAGGAGTGCTTTGAGAGAGTGCATCTTGAGATTTAGACTTCTAGCGTTGAGCAGCATGACCCTCAGATTGCATTTATTTATAGCTGTTACGGTGGTAATTTGGTCTTTGGAACACTGCCTAAAAAAGACACTATAGGGGTGGCAAGAGCCTTAGCCAGTACTCAAAAACCCTGGGGTGACAGACACAGACCATCTCTGGCAAAGCATCGAGGTCTGTCAGTCATGTCATCCCAAGCAGACAGTTACTGGATCCCCTTAGAATGACACTAGAAATTTAGGCAATTGTTGAAGTCTATCATTTTTGTACTGCGGTATCATTCTGGATGATGGTAGGATACTGCTCAGGGCTAGTGTCATACCTGCCTGAGCCACATAATCCAAGAGCTCCACCATGTCTCTCTTTATACAGTCCAGAGAGGTGTGTCTCCGGTCATTCACACCCACATGGACAATGACAGAGTCATACTTGCACTACTTGTGGAGTGACCTGGGTGCATGTGTTGTGTCGGATTCTGGCAGCCGGTAGACAGCTGACTGTTACCTTCTCCTTATTCAACCTAGTGAGTGGGACATTTGCGTGCCTCACTATTGAGCCACTTATGATTAGTGTATTGGGCAAGGTGTTTAGCCGTAGGCGCTTAGGTTGAGGAGCACACTGTGGAGGCGAGCTGTGTGTCCTGTGGTTTGTGCTATATTGTGGTGGTAGAGTGCATTTCTATCTTGATGGTCTCTGCTGTTTGGGTAAATTTCTATTGAGTGCCTCTGCAAAGGTGGGTGTGGTTTGTGTTTTTATGTGAGAGCTGTGATAGTGGGTGTTCTGGAGGGCTATGTGTTCCATGTGGTGTGGTAAAGGTGCTGACCTTCTCCTCTTGACCAGCTAGTCCAGGCTTGGCTGGAGAGTGAATAGCTTCCAATTTGGTGGTATAAGTGCATCTCTCACAAGTCTGAGTGTTGGGTGGAAAGTGGAGAGGGTTGTCTGTGTACATGAGGCAGATGTTCGCTTCACTGTTGCAATCATCACCTGTGGGTTATCCCTGATATGGTAGCCCTCGGTTGGCCCGAATATGTTTTTTTTGCATCAGTTGCAGTTGCCTGTAGTCTGACGTCAGGTCGTCAGTGCTATAAAGCAAGGCAGCCAACATCATTACATCAGTCTTTCTTGCCATGGAGCCCGTAGCAGAAGCAGTTTGCACGAGTGCAGGTCGGTTGCTACCAGAAATTGAATTTCAGCTGAAAACATCTAAAGCTAAGTATCGTGTTGGGGATCCTTTTTTCTTGCAGTAACCGATGTCTGAAAAAGTTAATATTTGTCTCACCTGTGGAAAGCAGATCCCTCACCGAGACTTCCATTCTTAATGCGTCACTTGTTTCGGCCCAGACCACAACGTCCCCCGTTGCCGGTTCTATGCCTTCTTTAATGAGAGAACCATTCGTCGTAGAGCTCTTTTTGTAGACAGTTGTTTTTGTGTTCTGTCTTCATATTCTGATATGGCATCCATCAGCCAACAATCTGTGGACATTCTGAAAAAACGTAGAGATAAAGACGGAGACAGACCACACAAGGCTAAGCTTTCCGATGACGCTACCACTAAGCAGATCGTCAGCTCTCTGGAATTCAGTGAGGCACTTTCGCAGCCCCTGATGCCCAATTCAATATCTTTGCAAGCCTCTACTGAGACCCTTTGAGTCTGTTATGCTGCAGAAATCTTCTTTGTCTTCCGAGCCTTTGGCTCCAGAGCCGCTACGCATGCACCAGCTTCCGAGGAGGCCCCTCGCACTACCGAATCTAGACAAAAAACTACGTCTTCTCTTCCAACCACCGTTTCTGTCAGACTGACAGATTCTTTCAGGCCTAGAAGCCAGGCCACTCCTAGGAAATCTGCTTCTAGCCACCATATTGCTACTGCTCCACCACCCCAAGCACAAATGATGAAAATGGCAGAGGATTTCATCTCCCTTATCCGGTGTAGTCAGGCCACAACTTCTAAAAGGAAAAGGCACCCTTTTTCAGAAATTATGACAGAACAGGATTCTGACGAATCTTGACTATTCAGTTTTTGAAGAGGAGCAGCATCCCATAACTGCTTATGATGATCCAGATGCAGAGGAATCCGTCCCTTCTGCCTCTCCTCCAGCGGACCTTTCCTTTGAGAAAACCCTTCACTCCCTCAGGGTACATTTCCAGTGGTAATCCCAGGACTTTCTACAGTCTAAGAAAAGAATTGGAGAGTTTCTGGACTTACCTTAGCACAGACCCCTGGCCATCCCCCTATTTTAGAAGTGGTGGATGATGGTTTTCATGAATCCAGCTTAGCCCCTGATGCCCTCCCTTCTACTCCCAGTAAACCTGACTTGTACTACAGAGTACTGGATTCTCACAAATAACTGTACAGAAATACTTCTGCAGACCCAGAGGTCATTATACAGGGACCTAAAGGAGCTAAGACTAGTTCTGCCAAAAATCCTCTTCCTTCTGACAAGGACTACAGAGCTCTGGACAGATGGGCTAAAAACATATACACCTCTGCAACCTTGGCTATCCGAGCACTCAGTTGTGAGTTCCATATGTTAAAATATCATCAACAACACTTTGGAACTATTAAAACAGAAAATTGCTACCTTTCCTGTCTGTGTCAATTCAAAACAGTTAGCAGATTTACTGCACTTTGCTTGTCAAGTGGCCAAACACTCATTACAATGTGGATATGATGCCCTAGAAGCCTCTAGCAGGGCAGCAGTGACAGGATCTGTTATTAGGAGACATGCATGACTGAAGGAACAACCTCTCTCTGATCATGTCAAGTCTAAACTTATTGATGCACCCCTAGATAAGGAGCGCTTGTTTGGAGAAAAAGCAGAAGAGGTGCTTAAAAAATGTTAGACAAAGCAAAATCTATGCAAACAGTAAAAGATTTCTTTCAGGTACATCCTTCCAGGTTCAGCAGGAACTTTCCGTCTAAGCACTGGGCCTTCCCTGCACCTAGCAGACAGGGCCAAGGTAAGCCCCGCAAGGACAGACCATCCAGGCCCCTATCCCAGGGCCAGCAGAGAAGCTAACAATGAAGCACTTCTGTCTCTAAGGCAGGGACTTCTAAGCCAGCCTTCTATGACAAACACTCACAGTGACCCCCCCTCCTCAATCTGCCCTCCCTTCACTCATCAAAAACTAGGAGGAAGGATCTGTTTCTTCAAAGACAGTTGGGTTTCTGTAACAAATGACCAATGGGTCTTAAAGATCATTTTTCAGGGATACAAATTCAGCAAATTCCCAATTCTAAGATGGTACACAGACTTACCTCCAAGTCAGTGGGCAGAGGCATTGAAACAGGTACAAACACTCTTATCCCAGGGAGCAGTAGGACCTGTTCCCTCAGATCAAACAGGCAAATGATTTTATTCCAGACTATTCCTTGTTCCTAGAAAAGAGGGCACTTGCGCCCCATCCTTGATGTCTCCATTCTGAACACCTCCCTGGTGGTCCCCAGATTCAAAATGCTAACTTTGCAGCAGCTGCTGCCAATGCTAACAAAAAATGCCTGGCTAGTGACCCTAGACCTAAAAGATGCCTACCTCCACATCCCCATCAGGGAATCATGCAGGAAATTTCTGCACTTCAGAGCAGGCTCACAACAATTTCAGATGTTCATCGTGTTTCACTGTTGCAGTCATTACTCTTGGGTTATCCTGCTGGCAGGTTACCCGCAGTCGGCCTGAATTCCAAAGTCCTGGTCCGGCATCAGTTGCTGTCGCCTATTCCCTAACGTCAGTGCGCCAGGGGTATAAAAGATGCAGCCGACACCATTTTCTTCAATCTTTCTAGCCACGCGGTGCCCGAAGCAAAAGCAGTTCGCAAGTGCCGGTCGGCCGACTCCTAAGATTTTCAAATCTGAATTTCAGAACCGAAGTCTTCATTAAAGCTAAGTACCTAATTGGGGAAACTTTTTTCTTGCTCCAGACCGATGTCAGAAAAAGTTAACAATTGTATTTCTTGTAGGAAGCAAATACCTCATAAGGATTTTCACTCTTACTGTATTCCTTGCCTAGGCCCTGACCACGACGTTGCTAGCTGTCGGTTTTGTGCTAGATTTAACCAACGCACTATTAAGCGTCAGTTCGATTTTGCATTTCATTACTTTGGCCAAAGGTTTAATTATATAATGCCATCGGAACAGCCGATGACTGGAGTTTTCAAAAAAACGCAAGGACAAGGAAAAGGATAGGCATCCGAGGTCCAAAACCGACGACGAGGCCTCCGTTAGGCCAGTTGCTGGTTCGCCGGTTCTCAGTGAGGCGCTTTCGCAGCCCCTGGCTTCCGCTACCTCAGAGCCACAGGCCGCTTCAGACTCCCACGTGGAGCCGACTGGGCCTCTGGATACTCAAGGTATTGGACACTCGGAAATCATTCCCTCAGATGGGTCCGGAGCCGCTGAGCAGGCATGGGCTTCTGAGGGTGTCTTCAGACCTACACAGTTATATGTTAAACCATCTTCAGCTTCAAAGACAAAGACTAAAGCAGGTCTAAAGACAAAGAAACAAGTACAGCATTCTCCTACTCAGACTTCCATGCCTAAAAAACAGATGTTCAAAATGGCAGAAGACCTAATTACTTTGATCAGGGGTTCCCATCCCCCTCCTGATAAGAGGCCTAGGCAAGAGACAGAATATGATTCTTCTGATCAGGTTTCTATTTCCTCTGATTCCTCTTCTGAACAGGATTATTGTATTCCTCCCTATGAGGATTCTGATGCTGAAGAATCCATTCCTTCAGCCTCTCCTCCCGAGGATTATTCTTTTGGGGGAAACCCTGCATACCATGAGGGAGCATTTCCACTGGGAGAGCCAAGATTACTCAGAATCTAAGAAAAGGCTCGGAGACTTTCTACTACTTCCTCAGCACAGAGATATTGTAGATGATGTATTTTCAGAGTCTGGCCTGTCCCCTGACTCTTTACCCCCTGCACCTGCTAAGCCATACAGATACTACAGGGTCCCAGATTCTCATAAATTGCTATATAAAAACCCCGCTGCTGACCCAGAAACTATATCTCAGGGTCCCAAAGGGGTCAAAGCTTCCAATGAAAAAAACCCTGTCCCCTCTGATAGGGATTCTAGGGCATTGGACAGATGGGGAAAAAAAGTTTACATTTCTGCTACCTTGGCTGTAAGAGCTTTAAATTGTCAGTTTCATATGCTTAAATATCAGCAATACTTAATGTCACTGCTTAAACAGAAAATGTTGACAAATTCTGAATGTTCAGAGAACAAGGAAATGCAGGATTTATTGCATGCAGCTGAACAAGTGGGAAAGCATACTTTGCAATGTAGTTATGATTCACTGGAGGCCTCTTGCAGGGCCGCTGTTACAGGTTCTGTTATTAAAAGGCATGGTTAAAGGAACAGAATCTGCCTGATCATGTTAAAGCAAAATTCTTAGATGCTGCATTACAGCATGATACTTTGTTTGGTGCTAAAGCAGAAGAGGTGTTGAAGAAAATGGAAGATAAAGCGAAATCCATGCAGACAGTTAAGGATTTCTTACAGGTACAGCCACCCAGATTTAGCAGGAACTGGCCTTCACAAAATTGGTCCTTTCCAGTGTCAGACAGGCCACAAAGTGGCAGATACAGACATCCCAGAGGCAGATCACAGCCCCAAGGCTCATACAGGCCTAAACAATGGGGTGCTCCTACCTCCAAAAGCGAAGACAAATCACAGCCTTACAGGAAACCGTTCCAATGACTTTCCTCTGCCAGATCCAAGCACTTTTCTTCTGGCAGCCCCCTTAGGGGGAAAACTAGCACTTTTTTCACCAAATTGGCAAATGATTACCCAAGACAAATGGGTGTTGAACATAGTGTCCCAGGGCTACAGGTTCCATTTTCACACCCTACCAAGGGCAAAAGGTATGCCAGACCTGCCACACAATCAATGGGCAGAGGCACAAAAGCAAATTACAGCCCTCATGGACATGAGGGCCATTCAACAAGTACCACAACAAGAGCAGGGGCAAGGATTTTACTCGAGACTTTTCTTAGTGCCCAGAAAGGACAAAACCTGGAGACCAATACTGGACCTGTTTATACTAAACACGTTTCTGGAGGTTCCAAAATTCAAGATGTTGACTCTACAGCAGCTACTACCCATGCTGGGCAAGAAGGCTTGGCTCGTAACTTTGGACCTAAAAGAGGCATACCTGCATGTCCCAATCAGACAATCTTGCAGAAGATGCCTCAGATTCATAGCTGGCTCAATGCACTACCAATTCTCTGCACTGCCCTTTGGCTTATCTACTGCACCCAGGATCTTCACAAAATGCCTGGCACCAGTAATTGCATTTTGCAGACAAAGAGGAATTCAAATATATCTACTTGGACGACTGCCTTATTCAAGCAGAGAACAAAGACATTCTTCTAAAGCATCTGGCATTTGTAAAAAGATTACTAATTTGCCTATGGTACACAGTAAACGAAAAGAAATCAAAACTAGTACCCTCTCGAGATAATATTCCTGGGTGCAAGCTTAAATATACAACTGCCCAGATGGCTTATCTCACACCAGACAAACAAAGGCAACTGATTTCTTACTTCAAAAAGTTGGCAAATCTCACACCAGACAAACAAAGGCAACTGATTTCTTACTTCAAAAAGTTGGCAACAAAGACCCAGTTATCTGCAAGGAAAATACTGCAGGCCTTGGGCTTCATGGCGTCCTGCATTCTACTAATTCCATATGCCAGACTGCATATGAGGAAACTACAATGGACTCAGCATTGCCACAGCCTGGAGACAGTAATTACCCTCATTCCCTGCCTGCAACAGGAGTTTTGATGGTGGGCACAGGCCTGTCACCACAACAAGGGTCTGCCATTCATTTTACCCACAGCGAGACAGACACTGACAACAGTGCATCAGATTATGCCTGGGGGGCCCATATGGCAGGAAAATGTATTCAGGACACATGGCCTGCAAGCCAGATGCATCTTCACATCAGTCAAAAAGAGATGCTAGCTGTTCAGAATGCCCTGACAGCTTTCAAGGATCTACTTCATCCAAGACAGCTACTGATAAAGATGGACAATACTATGGTCATGTGGTACATAAACAAGCAAGGAGGCACACATTCCTACCCCCTCTGCAGACAAGCAATGACCTTATGGGACACAGCATTGACTTCTCAAGTTCACCTGCAAGCACAGTTCTTGTCAGGAAAAACAAATACTCTGGCAGACTAACTAAGCAGAAACCTCATGGATCCCCACGAGTGGAAACTGGATCCACAAGTCTTCAGCATGATAACAAGGAGATGGGGATGTCCAGACCTAGATCTGTTTGCCTCCCCTCACTACTGCCAGTTACAGAGATTTTGCACAAGGATTTATCACAAACAAGCATGGAGAATGGATGCCCTATCCTTCAGCTGGAAAAATCTAACAGTATATGCCTTTCCTCCACTGCCTCTCCTTCCCAGGGTACTCCTAAAGGTCAGACAAGAGAAGCCAAAAATGATACTGATTGCACCAGACTGGCCACGCCAGCACTGGTACCCAATCCTAAAGAGCTTGTCTCAAGGTCCAGCATGGATATTGCCTCAAACTTCCCACTTGCTGACCCAACAAAACAATCAGATCCTGCACAGCCAACTCAGAACCTTAACTCTGGCAGCATGGCGGATAATGTAGCCATTCAGAACACTCCTCTTTCAAAAGCTGATGTCCTTCAAGGATGCATCTGCAGTCCTTACATATGGGTTGTCCTGCCTCAGGCAGCCCTTCGGTCGGCCGGATTCCAAAGTCTGGGTCCGGCGTCGGCTGATGTCGCCCTTTCCCCGACGTCAGAGCGCCTGGGGTATAAAATCAGCCGACGCCATCTTCCCCAGTCTTTCTTGCCGCGTGGTGCCCGAAGCAGAAGCAGTTCGCAAGTGCCGGTCGGCCAGCTCTTGTAAATTTAGCTATCGAAAACTTCAAAAAGCTAAGTACCCCGTTGGGGACTCTTTCTTGCCTCAGCCGATGTCACATCAAACGCTTAAATTTAATAATTGCTTGACTTGTGGGAAACAAATACCTCATAAGGATTTCCATTCCTACTGCCTCCCTTGCCTAGGCCCAGACCACGACGTCTCGGCCTGTACTGCCTGTGCCTCCTTTAATCGACGCACTCTTAGGCGTCGGTCGGAGTTTGCAGAGGAATTTTTTTGGGGCTAGTTTCTCTTACAAAATGCCGTCGGAGACTCCGACTTCTCATTTAACCAAATAACGGAAGGACAAGGACCGACACACGCGGACCGTGGTTTCGGCTGAAACCATGCCTAGGCCTACCGCGAATGTCTCGGTCTCGGCTGAAACCGAGTCCTTGGTACTTCCGACCGTGGAAACGGTACAACCGACAGCCTCGGCCCCGGAGGCTTCTTCTGAGTCGGTTATGGATTTACCCTCGGAAACCGGTGTTCAGGAAACTACCGACACCATTCCCTTAGACAAGACTACCCCAGCACGTGGAGCAGCCAGGCCCCCCTGCATCCATGTCCATTAAAGCATTCACTAGGGCTAAAGCTGCTAAGCAACAAAAAACTCTACCTCCCAAGACTATTTCTCAGGGATCCACTACAGGTTCACAGATTCTAAGTTTGGCTGAGGACCTTATTTCCTTAATCAGGGAATCCCAGCCTCATCTGGACAGGGGCTCTCAACCCCCTCTAGACAAAAGGCCCAGGGTTGAGTCCACTGATCCTCAGTCCTCTGATGGCACTGCTCTATCAGATTACCAGGAGGAGGCCTTCACGGCCTACGAGGATTCTGATGCAGAGGAATCCATTCCCTCTGCCTCCCCTCCTGAAGAGCTGTCCTTTGGGGAGACCCTTCACTCCATGAGAGAGCATTTCCAATGCCAGGGCCAGGAATTCTCCGATTCCAGGAAGAGATTAAGGGCTTTTCTTCATTTACCTCAGCATAGACCTTTGGCTATTCCTCCTGTTTTAAGTGTCATTGATGATGTATTCTGAGTCTAGCACTACCCCTGACACCCTTCCTCCGGCTCCTGTTAAACCCGATAGGTACTACAGGGTCCCGGTCTCGCATCATTTCCTTTACAAGGCCCACTCTGCTGACCCAGAAACTATTTCCCAGGGTCCTAAAGGGGTTGTAGCTGCCACTACCAAAAATCCACTCCCCTCTGAAAGGGAGTCCAGGGCTTTAGAGAGATGGGGTAAAAAAGTGTATACTTCTTCCACTCTGTCTATGAGGGCTTTAAATTGTCAATTTCATATGATACAGTACCAAGAGTATTTGTTGGATGAATTGCAGAAAAAGCTGTCTTCTCCTGAACCCCTAGACCGTAAGTCACTTCAGGATCTGGTACATAATTCACAGCAGGTTAGCAACCATTTCTTGCAGTGTGGTTATGATGCATTGGAAGCTTCATGTAGGTCAGCAATGACAGGTGCAGTCATACGTAGACATGCTTGGCTGAAGGAACAATCTCTGCCAGATCATGTTAAGGCTAAGCTTTTGGATGCTCCACTGGAAAAGCAAAAGTTATTTGGCTCCACTGCTCAGGAGGTCTTAAAGAAATTTGAGGAAAAGGCTAAATCTGTACAAACCGTCAAAGATTTCCTTCAGGTACAACCACCAAGATTCAGCAGAAATTGGCCTTCTAAGAATTGGTCCTTTCCAGAAAACAGATATCAAAGAGGCAAGAACAGGCGTGCCAGAGGTAGAGGGCAAGCTAGAGGCTCCTACAGAGGACGTCAATGGCAGCCTCCTAACCAGAGAGGTAGTGCAGGACCAACAACTGCTGCACAAGGACAGACTCAATGACTTCACCTTGATCCCGCCAACCAGGGCTCAATTAAAAGCACCTTTGGGCAGAAAATTGTCTTTATTCTTAAGAAATTGGCACAGTATTACAAGGGACAAATGGACACTGCAAATAATAGACAAAGGATACAGGTTCCATTTCCATACATTACCAAAAAGAAAAGGAATGCCAAACCTGCCACCGAATCAAAGGGCAGAGGCTTTAAAACAAATTGCCAACCTATTGCAAATGAAAGCTATAGAAAAGGTTCCTCTCGCAGAACAAGGCCAAGGATTTTATTCCAGACTATTCCTTGTCCCAAGAAAAGAAAAACAATGGAGGCCTATTCTCGATTTGTCCGCACTCAATACTTATCTCATTGTGCCAAAATTCAAAATGCTGACCCTACAGCAACTCCTTCCCATGCTGGGCAAGGGTCTTGGCTGGTAACTCTAGACCTCAAGGAGGCATACCTGCATGTCCCTATCAGACAAAGTTGCAGAAGACACCTCAGATTTCTTGCAGGTTCAGAGCATTATCAATTCTCAGCATTGCCCTTTGGCTTATCTACTGCGCCCAGAGTATTCACGAAATGCCTGGCATCAGTAATTGCACACTGCAGACTTCAGGGGGTTCAAATATACCCATATCTGGACGACTGCCTTATACAAGCGGACAGCCAACAAACTTTGGAAAAACATTTGAATTATGCCATCCGTCTACTGCAGGCCTTGGGATACACAGTCAACATTCACAAGTCAAGACTTGTGCCTTCCCAAAGAATAACTTTTCTGGGTGCGGAACTAGATAGAACCACCCAAATGGCTTTTCTCACAGAAGAAAAACAAAGACAACTACCGGATTACTTCAAAAATCTCACAAAACAAACTCAGATGACTGCAAGGAAAATCCTGCAGGCCCTGGGTTACATGGCATCGTGCATTCTTCTGATTCCACAAGCAAGGCTGCATATGAGAAAACTACAATGGTACCTAAGGAGTTTATGGTCTCAGCACAATCCCAGCCTAGAAACTTTGATACCACTCATTCCATGCCTTCAAAAGGAATTCCTGTGGTGGGCCCAAGCACGCCAGTCAAACGGGTCTGCCTTTCAGCAAACCAGTAACCAGCCAAACCATTACCTCGGACGCTTCAGACCATGGATGGGGAGCACATATGGAGGACAGATGCATCCAAGGACTATGGTCTCAGAAAGAATTGCGCATGCACATAAACCAAAAGGAAATGCTGGCAGTGATTCATGCAATCGAGGCCTTCAAGCACTTACTACATCAAGGCCACCTGCTAATAAGGACAGACAATACCACAGTTATGTGGTACATAAACAAGCAAGGAGGTACCCATTCCTACCCTCTTTGCAGACTAGCAATGAATCTTTGGGAACTTTCCCTAAAACTCAATATAGAGCTGCAATCCCAGTTTGTGCCAGGAAAAGACAATATACTGGCGGACAGCCTAAGCAGAAATACCATGGATCCACACGAATGGATGCTACGCCCAAACATCTTCCTTCAGATAACACAATCTTGGGGGAGGCCGGACATAGATCTTTTTGCCTCCCACCACAATCATCAGCTGAAGAAATTCTGTTCAAGGACATACCACCCACAAGCATGGAAAGTGGACGCCCTCTCTTTCAGCTGGAATACTCTAACAGTGTATGCATTTCCACCTCTTCCACTAATGACCAAGGTCTTAAAATCAGGACAGAGCAGCCAAAAGTGATTTTAATAGCCCCGGACTGGCCAAGGCAGCAATGGTACCCACTGTTACGGAGCCTGTCACACACGAAACCATGGCCTCTACCACAATGGTCACTCCTTCTGACACAGCACACTTACAAAACTCTGCACTCCAGCCTGAAAACCCTGCAGCTGACAGCCTGGAGAATACCTTGACTCCTCACCAGGAAAAGCTATCCAAGAGAGTGAAGGATATCATCATGGAAGCTCGCAGACCTTCCACGAGAAAGGCATATTCAGCAAAATGGAAAAGGTTCCACACTTGGAACCCCGCAAAGGGCCTAGATGCCACAGTGATGAGCATGGCACATATCCTGGAATACTTGGCAGAAATGCTCCACAATGGCCTTTCTTACTCTTCCATAAAAATTCATGCTTCAGCAATTTCAGCAGAATACAATACTGATCCACCTGTCTTCTCTCATCCTCTCCTAAGGCAGTTTCTAAGAGGAATTAAAAACATCAATCCTCCAAGAAAACCACCAGTGCCTACATGGGACCTTAACTTCATGTTGGAAAAATTGACTCTACCTCCCTTTGAACCAGCAGCATCTTCAGAGTTACAGTTCCTGTCTTGGAAGACTGCCTTCCTTCTGGCCATAACCTCGGCAAGAAGAGTATCTGAATTGCAGGCACTCATGGCAGTACAACCATTTCTTATTTTTCATCAGGACAGAGTCTCCTTGAGAATCAATCCTTCATTCATGCCAAAGGTGGTATCCAGGGTCTCATTGAACCAAGCTATTCACCTGCCTACCTTCTTTCCAAATCCGCAAAACAAGGGAGAAAAACTTCTTCATACCCTGGACATTCACAGACAGTTGCGCTACTACTTGGACAGAACTAAGACTTTCAGAAAAACTGACCAGCTGTTGGTAGCATATGCTGCATTCATTCAAGGCAAAGCAATTTCCAAACAGACAATTTCAAAATGGATAAGAAATTGCATTCGATTCTGCTACTCTTATCATGGAAAAACTGTGCCAGCTAACATCAGGCCTCATTCCACCAGAGCCACAGCCACCTCCACAGTCTTCTTAAGAGGGGTGGCTACCAAGGACATTTTAGAAGCTGCTACATGGAGCTCCTTGCATACATTTTCCAAGCATTACAATTTACCCTTATATTCCAGATCCAGAGCAGGCTTTGCTACGGCAGTCCTGCAGGGCATTTTAGCTACACCATCATTTTCTTAGATCCTACCACCCCCAGCTTGGCTATGGTATTCTACCCATATGTAAGGACTGCAGATGCATCCTTGAAGGACATAGTACAGTTTTGTACCTACCATAAATATAGATGTCCGATAGGTATGCATCTGCAGTTAAGTTTTCCCTCCCTCCTTCCCCTCTGTGGTATTTCTTGGGTACTTATCCCTCTTATAGCTAGCTGGGGTTATCTATTATGGTGTATTTGTTTTATATTACTGTGCATGTTTGGAATATTTTGCATTTCTCCAAATTTAGCCTTCCTTAGAGGGCACCTGGCATCTGGGGCAAGAAAAACTGAGGAAGATGGCGTCGGCTGACTCTTTTATACCCCAGGCGCTCTGACGTCGGGGAAAGGGTGACATCAGTCGACGCTGGACCCAGATTTTGGAATCCGGCCGACCGAAGGGCTGTCTGAGGCAGGACAACCCATATGTAAGGACTGCAGATGCATACCTATCGGACATCTACATTTATGGTAGGTACAAAACTGTACTTTATGGATGTTATCTTGGAGGCCAGGAGGCCCAGTACCAGAAAATCTTATGCAGAAAAATGGAAGAGATTCTGTGCTTGGAACCAGGAACAAGGCATTGACACATATGTACCAAATATCCCTCAGATTTTACAATACCTAACTGAGATGCTGGACAAAGGCCTTTCCTTTTCATCAATTAAGATTCATGCCTCTGCCATTTCAGCCCATTACAATACGGAACCACCTATCTTTTCTCATCCTTTAATAAGGCAGTACCTCAGAGGAGCCAAAAACATCAGGCCTCGAAGGCCAATTCCGGCATGGGACCTCAATTATGTCTTGGAAAAACTCACACTACCTCCTTCTGAGCCAGCCTCAACAGCTGATCTAAAATTCTTAACCTGGAAAACAGCTCTGCTCCTAGCAATAACCTCTGCAAGACGAGTTTCGGAGTTACAAGCACATATGGCTGTGGAACCTTTTACCATTTTTCATCCAGACAGGATTTCTCTGAGGACAAACCCAACATTTATGCCTAAGGTGGTGTCCAGTGTGGCCCTCAATCAAGCCATTCACTTGCCTACCTTTTATCCAAACCCACAGAACAAGGGTGAGAAAATTCTGCATTCTTTGGACATACACAGGCATCTATGCTTCTACTTGGACAGAACTAAAGCTTTCAGAAAGACTGAGCAACTTTTAGTGTCATATGCTGCAGGATCACAAGGAAAGGCTATCTCAAAACAGACTATTTCTAAATGGATAGGCCATTGCATCCATTTCTGCTATTCTCAGCATGGCAAATCAGTGCCTGAGGACATTAGGCCTCATTCTACCAGAGCAGCAGCCTTCCTCAGAGGAGTACCAACCAAAGACATCTTAGAGGCTGCAACTTGGAGTTCAGTGCACACTTTTACAAAGCACTACCACTTACCTCTTTACTCTAAATCCAGAGCAGGCTTTGCCACTGCAGTTCTGCAGGGCCTCATAGCCTCTCCTAATCCTATTTAGCTCAGCCACCCAAGAGTAATGACTGCAACAGTGAAACACTATGAACATAGTACAGTTGTGTACCTACCATAAATGTAGATGTTAGAGTGTATTCACTGTTGCAGTCCAGGTTACCCTCCCACCGTCCCCCTTTTTTTTTGCTGGGGTTTATCTGTACTTCTCTGTTCTATACAACCTATGTGGTGTATTTGCTTGTAGATGAAGGAAATGTTTCTTTACTGCATGTATGTTTATTGGCATAATATATTTAGCCTACCCTTTTGGGGGCACCTGACATCTGGGGCAAGAAAAACTGAAGAAAATGGCATCGGCTGCATCTTTTAAACCCCTGGCGCACTGATGTCAGGGAAGAGGTGACAGCAACTGACGCCGGACCAGGACTTTGGAATTCAGGCCGACTGCGGGTAGCTTGCCAGCAGGATAACCCAAGAGTAATGACTGCAACAGTGAATACACTCGAACATTTACATTTATGGTAGGTACACAACTGTACTTTCTCTGCACTGCCCTTTGGCTCACCTACTGCACCCAGAGTATTCACCAAATGCTTGGCTCCGGCCATAGCATTCTGCAGACAAAGAAATGTATAGATTCTTCCTTACCTGGACAACTGCCTCATTCAGGCAGAGTGCAAAGAAAAGCTGCTGCAAGACCTTCTCTTTGTCAAATCACTTCTAACTTCCCTAGGGTTCACTATCAATGAAAAGAAAGCAAAGCAAAACCCCACCAGGAAGATCATTTTCATGGGAGCTCTGCTAGACACAGCATCCCAAATGGCTTCCTGTCCCCAGTGAAGCAGAGCTTTCTGCCTCTCTACTTTACCCAGCTGGCTTCCAGAAGTCACCTCACCATGAGGAAGTTCCTACAACCCTGGGATACATGGCATCTTGCATCCTTCTCATTCCTCTGGCCAGGCTTCACATGAAAAAAACTTCAGTGGTATCTAAAGAACCTTTGGTGCCAGCACTCTCCGTCCCTAGGGACCTCTCTCCCTGTGATTCCATGTATAAGGGCCGAGTTTCTCTGGTGGGCAGAGGCCTGTACCAGGAGCAAGGGTCTTCCCTTCATCCTCCATCCTACCAGCCAGACCATCACCACTGACACCTCAGACATTGTTTGGGGTGCTCACCTAGCAGGCAGGTGCTCCCAAGATCTTTGGGATGCCCAGCAACTTCACTTGCACATCAATCAGAAAGAAATTATGGCAGTAGAAAAGGCTCTGACATCTTTCAAACCCCATCTCAGGCCAGGGGTTCTTATAAAAACAAGACAACAGCACGGTAATATGGTATGTCAACAAACCATGGGGGACACAATCTCGCCCCCTGTGCAGGTTAGCCATGAGCCTCTGGCTTACAGCCACCTCCATGGATCTACACCTAATTGCCCAGTACCTACCAGGGGTCAACAACACCCCAGCAGACCACCTAAGCAGAAACTTACTGGACCCCACGAATGACAGCTCCACAGGGAAATATTTCTGGAAATCACTCAGGAGTGGGGGACTCCAGAAGTGGATCTCTCTGCCTCGCACTTAAACCACAAGTTGCAAAAGCTTTGTACCAGGGAAAATCACCTCCTAACGTGGAAGGTGGATGCCTTGACCTTCCCCTGGAACTCCCTCTTTGTGTATGCTTTCCCTCCTCTGCCCCTTTTTCCCAAGATATTGATCAAAATAAGGGAGGAGCCACCAAAGGCCATCCTCATTGCTCCAGATTGGCCTAGACAGCATTGGCACCCCTTACTGCGCAGCCTGGCCTTACAGCCCCCCCAAGCAGCTTTCCCTGATCTCAGACCTCTTGACCCAGAGTAGGGGGGTGAGATACTGCACCCAGACTTACAGACTCTCAATCTTTCAGCATAGCTTATACCTTAAAAGCTAACAAGGAGTCCCTGTTAAGCAAACCGGTCCTAAACATCATCACAGAGGCCAGAAGGCCCAGCACCATAAAATCATACGCAGGAAAATGGAAAAGATTCTACTCCTGGAGCCAGTCCAAAGGGGCCAGTACCTTCCATCCCTCTTATCTTAGGTTAACTAGCAGAGTTGCTCAATAGTGGCCTCTCTTTTTTTCTCCATTAAAATCCATGCCTCAGCCATTTCTGCCCATTTCAATTCGGACCCACTCCTCTTCTCCCATCCTTTGATTAAGTATTTCCTCAGAGGGGCTTCTAATATCGGACCTCCCAGAAGGCCTCCTAAGTCACCCTAGGACCTGAATTATGTTTTAGAAAAACTAACCTTGCCTCCTTTTGAACCTGCTGCTTCTACAGAATTGAAATACCTCTCCTGGAAGACTGCGTTCTTACCAGCTATCGCCTTAGCCAGAAAGTATCAGAGCATCAGGCTTTCGTGGCTGTTGAGCCCTTCATCATTTTCCATGCAGACAGGGTCTCCCTGAGGACTAACCCCTCATTTATGCTCAATGGGGTATCTGATGTGACCCTCAACCAGGCCATACATCTACCCACCTTCTTTCCCAACCCTCAAAACAAGGGGAAAAGAATTCTACAATCGCTAGATGTGCACAGCCAACTGAGATACTATCTGGACCGTACTAAACCTTTCAGAAAAACAGACCAACTACTTTTCAGCTTTGCCCCTGGGGCAGAGGAGAAGCCCATTTCCAAATGGATATCGCACTGTATCCATTTTTGCTACAGACTACATGGGAACCCTCCCCTAAGCCTATCTGTACCCATTCCACTAGAGCAGCCTCCACTTCCACAGCCTTCCGTAGAGGAGTCCCCACCAGGGACATTTTGGAAGCTGCCACCTAGACTCCTCTTTCCATACCTTTACAAAGCATTACCACCTACCTCTTTTTTCTAAGTCTAGGGCAGGGTTTGCCTTTGCAGTGCTGCAGGGCCTGCTGACCCATGCCTAGGACTCCAACCTTTCCTTCTTCCCCTCTCCTCAGCTTACAGTTGTGTACACTTACCATAAATGTAGATGTTCGAGTGTATTCAGTGCTGCAGTCCTGGGTTCCCTCCCTCCATCCCCCATATAGCATCTTCCCCTAGGGGGACATAAGCTTCCCACGCTGGCTTTTGGCCACCAGGACCACTGTGGTTTCCTTATTCCCTTGTGCTGCTGATGGGTTAGGGCAAGGAAAAATGATGTAATTACATCGGTTTCCTTGCTTTATAGCATTGACGCCCTGACATCAGACTACAGGCGACTGCAGCAGACGCAAAAAGACATCAACTCTGGTATTTGGGCCGAGCGAGAGCTATCACAGCAGGGATAACCCAGAGGTGATGACTGCAACAGTGACTATACTCGAACATCTACATTTATGGTAAGTGTACACAACCGTATTTTGCTACACTGCCTCAGAATGCCCAAGTGCACCAGGTTAATAGGAGAAAGCACAAGGCGCTGCACTTTAATCATGCCAGGAAGGGTGGTCATAACTACTAAGTACTGGAGCCATTTCCATGAAGAATGACTAGTACTAGTGGCTCTTAGGTGTGCTGTAATAATTGCTAGAAAAACCTGTTGAAGTGCAAAGTGATTAGGCTATTTTAAGTGCAGGAGAGAAAGAACTAGCAAGATCTAAGGGAAAAACTGAAGAGCAGGCTTTCTGCCAACAGTAATAGTTTACCTCAGCTCATCGCTGCTGAGCGGAACAAGTGCAAATGCAAGTTTTTAAACCACAAAGTTGAAAGGGATGGAAAAACTGCCCAAACGTTCAATAAACTACAATTTCTGGGCCAGAAACCCCTCCTCTTCTGGTAGGTAGGCTACCTAGTGCTTACCACTTCCACTGATGAGCTAGAAGACTTCCCTCCAACATAAAAAAGCTTGGGGGGGCTTAGAAGCTTACAAAAAGTCCTGGATACAGCATATCTGTATCAGGACTAGACTAGTTACAAGAAAGGTGGGAAGCTTGCTTAGAACTTTATTTTATTTTATTTTTTTAACAGAAAAGCAGCTAAAACAGCAGTAAAAACAATTCAAATAGTGCAAGTTAGCACACTTGAGGGTGTAGCAGTATTAAAGCGAGTACAGTTTAAATAAATGCAATTAAGTTAAAAAATGACTAAAAACGTGCAGAAAGCAGTAAATTAGGAAAAAATCAAAATGGAGACACTTACAGTATCAGAAAATATTGCCAGTAAATGTATAAATAATTCAGTCAAGCAAAAATTAAGACAGTGCAGAACCTTGATCAGTTAAAAAGTGCCAAAAATATACTTAACAGCTCTGTATTTCCATATTGTCTTAGAAGCACACTCAATCAGAACACAAGGAGATTCTAGTAATGATAGATTCTATCTTGCTTTTGATGTTCAAATGCATCATTGCTTGAACAAATCCGATGTATTGTAAGGAATTGAGATTTAGGAATGTTTTGTATAATGTGGTTAGGGTGACAGGTGGCTGCAAGTAATAAGCTATGGGAACTATGTTTTCTAAAAACATTACTGACCAAAGTACCATCAAGTTGACGGGTGACTTGAACATCCAAAAAAGAACTGCAGTTTGCATCACAGTGAATTGTAAATTCTATACCCCACTTATTTTCATTGAGATAGTTAAATTCTTGGAGATGCCTTAAATCAGCCCTCCAAATGAGCCAGCAATCATCAAGATATCTTCTCCGGATATCTATTTCATCTAAGAATAAGTTGTGGTTGTGGTCGTAGATGATTTGTTGTTCCAAGTAACCCATAAATAAGTCAGCATAGATGGGTGCAAATGATGCACCCATTTCAGTGCCCTTTAGTTGTAGATAACACTTATCAAAATAGAACACTTTTTGGTTAAAACATGTTCAGCTTAACATACCATAAAGGTATTAAAACTAGGGCTATATAAAGGAATATTTTCCAGCCAGTACTGTAAAGCAATCAAACCTGCCCAATGCGGTATACTAGTGTATAGTGATTTAACATCTAAAGTGCACATAATCCATCCTGATTCAAGTGGAGAATCCGAAATAATGTTCAAAAACTGGGTCGTGTCCTGAATTCCAGCTCTAACACCTTTGAGTAATGGCTTAAGATAGTCAGAAAAGCAGAAAGAGGTTCCATCAAAGAACCATGCCCAGATACAATCGGTCTACCCGGTGGTAGTTGCGGATCCTTATGTATTTTGGGAAGTGGATATAAACACTGTGGTAGAGGGTCTGAAACAGTTAAATGGCTCAAGGTTTGTTTACTTATTATACCTTAACTTAAAGCCAAATGTAGAAAACTGTCAGAAAGTCAGATTTAAGGAAGTTTACTGACTAGATCAACTGTGTCTATTTATTGACATTCATTTTTCCAACTTAGTCCTTGTATAGGAATTTTCTGAGAGTAAGCCTTATTGTCTGCTACGTGAAAGAAAGCTTAAGATGTGAAAAACTGTAATGCCAAACTGAAGCTGAAAGAGTTTAAGTAGTCACAGGCTGAATACTCATTCATTGCTTGATTGGCCTTTTGTCTGCTTTCAAGAATGTTTATTGGATGCTTTGATCAACACGCATTTTTTTGTCCCACCTTTTTGTCCTACCTTCATAAGAAATCAGATTATGAGCATTACCATTGCTCCTACACAAGATTTGTTTTAAAAGTGTGAATCAATTTTGCTTCAAAGTTTCTGGTAAAGTAGGCAAAAAAGTTGCATCGTAGAGAAAGAAAGATAAAATAATTTGTTGATGACCCTCTGGCTCACCTCTTACACTAAACTTTGTTGTAAGTGCAACCTGTTCACTGCTGTTATTGCGTGGAAGTCTATGAATTAAAGGCTTACATCATAACATTGAAACATGAGAAGTGAAGCTAATACGGACTGATCATTTATTTATTATGTGATTGGTCCCAGAGCGATTTTAAGGCTGTCTACTGGGAGCATCTATTAAGTGTATTTTTGTTATATTCCCTTTTTATAAATTCAGATCATGAGCAGCATTTTTGCTTTTGTTATGCTTTGCTATAATTATGTGAAGCAACTTTGCCCCAAGGACTAAGGTAAAGCGAGCATAAAAAAGTGAAAACTGTACTGGAGAACTAAAGGTGCTACTAATTCATCTGATTGGCCCTTGATTGGTTTAAAGGATGTTCATTGGATGCATCAGCTTTGCGCACTGACAAGCGCATTTTTCTGTTTTGTTTTATTTTCTGTGGAATTAGACTGAGCAATTTTGTTGTTCTTGCAATGCTCTGTTGTAACAACCAGATCTAACACTGATTCAAGGCTTCCAGTAAAAGTGAGCGCAAGATGTGAAACATTACCATGTAGAGAAATGAGAATCTGTTATTGATTCTCTAACTCACTCTTTATGTAGAGGCGTGTTATAAGTGTTCCTTGTTCTTTATTGGTACTGTGTGAAAGGAAGCATAAGAATTAGATGATTACAGCGCAAAAATTAAACCGGAAAAGTGAAGCTCGCTTGAACTGATAGTCTATCCACTATTTGATTGGTCCTAGACTGATTTTGAGGGTATCTATTGGGTGCATTAATTTAGTACATTTTATGTCATATCCCATCATGTGCTGTCAGCAGCATCCTTGCCTTTAGTGTGCTGTGATATAATTATGAGAGACAACTTTGACTTGAAGATTTCTTCTGTAGCGAGCAAATGAAATGGAAGACTACACTGAAGAACTGAAGGTGTAATCAAGGACTGTTTATTTACTTGGGATGAATGTACCATCAGAGTTGGATCCGACCTCTAAGGGACGTGGCTTAGTAAAAATGAAATGGGAAAGGCTTCTGATAGGCATGCTTATTTTCTGATACGGTGATTCATACTTTTGAAGTATGCTCTGTTGAGCGTTTTTGATAGGAGCAGACAGAGGTTCATTTTAAGCATTCCCATTGGCCTCAAGTAAACAATTAGTTTATGGATCAAAATGATTGGGCACTTACTGTTTTTAAGGAACGTCATTGGATGTTGGAGCAGGATCTGAAGAAGGCTATGGCTGAAAGCACTTATCCTGTTATTTGCTTCACATCTGTTACAGATTTTATTGTTTCATTAAAGTTTTTGTTTTTTAACAGAATCTATGTCCATGGTGGTACGTCCGTTTAGTTTTTCCTAATCTTGTTGTTTGGACTACCTTCAGTAGTGTCGCAATCCTCTTTTTGTGACCCTTATTTCCATTTCCAACACCTCCTATGAGGCTCCTGTCACATGCTACTGAAGGTGATTCTAGGGTAGCCGTCACAGGCATTGCCATCAGGTATCACGCCTTGCTCAGGCTTTGTGCATTCTCTGAGCCCTTCAAGGTGTCTTTTACAAATGCCCCTTATGATGTTTCCACCCTTTTTGGAAAAATGGTTTGAGACACTTTAGTCCAGAGCAAGAAAGATGGGAAGACCTGCCATCGGGATCCACTTCTCAACCCCACAGCGATCCTTTTCACGGAATCAGTGGGGGGTGAAAAATATGTTGTTTCGTAAGTCTCAGGGTTATTCCCATGATGCTCAGGACTCGCCCTCCCCCAGAGGCAGAGGGGGATATGACAGACGCCGTCCTTGCGGCAGATGGGTCTGAGGAGCCAGGGGTCTCTGTATTTCATCCTGGACGGACCCGTGCAGCAACCATGAAGGGTTGCCCGACTGCTCATCTCTGGAGGCAGTTGGGGGACGTCTCTCACTACACACCGCACAGAACAGCCTGGGAGTAGATCACAAATGATTGTTTGGTGGTGTAAATCATATCCAGAGGATACTAAATCCCCTTCATTTAAACACCAGTTCTGCCTAGACATTTCCCAGATGTTCCACCTGCGCAACGGGAGGAATCAGTAGTGGAAATATCCAAACTGCTCGAAAAACGAGTCATCCAGCCTGTCCCCCCCAGACCAGTCCAGATCCGGCATCTATTCCAGGTTCTTTTTAGTGCCAAAGAAGATAGGAGACTTAAGACCCATCCTGGATTTTTCAATCCTAAACCTGTCAGTTGCCAAGACAAAATTCCGAATGGTTACTCTCCAATCCATTCTGCACTTCCTGCTGAGAAACTACTGGATGTGCTCGGTGGACCTCCAGGATGCATACCACCACATCAAAATGGACAGGCGCTCTTGGAGGTTCCTCTGCTTCTGGTTGGGGGCCAATCATTACCAGTTGAGAGCGCTACCCTTTTTGGTCTCATCACTGCTCACAGGATGTTCACCAACGTGATGGCAGTGGTGGCTACTCACCTGTGGCTGCAGGGGTTCCAGGTCTTCTCCTACCTGGACAATTGGCTCCTTTGCGCTCCATCAAGGCATCGCCTCTGTCAAACCAGGGATCTCCTTCTGCAGACCGCCCACCAGCTGGGCATAGCCATAAATCTCAACAGGTCGCTGTTGACTCCAGTTCAAGTTTTAGACTTCGTTGGGGCTTGTTTAGATGCCATTCAGAGCAAGATTTTTCTAACTCCAAACAGACTTCAGTACCTCAAACATCATGTACTGTACATTATTCAGACCCAGTCTCCTCCTGCAGAGTCGGTGCTTCAGGCGTTGAGGTCCATGGCGCCCATGGTCACTCTGATCCCCACGGCTCACCTACATATGAGGGTTGTCCAGTGGTCCTTGCTAGATCTACCATTATTTCATCCAGGTTGTTTGTCTCAGGCTTGCAGGCATTCGCTTCTCTGGTGGCTTCAATCCCTGGATCTCCTTCTGGGTTCCCTGTTTATCCTGCCTGCCCAGACATACCTCTCAACCTGGAAACATCAAATGTCTGGACAGAGGCCCATGAAAAATAGGTACAAAGCTGTACGCTAATTAACATAAAAGTTGCATACATAATTATGTAATCCCACCCACTGCAATGGAATTGTGGGATACCAACATTCAATTGCTATTGAAGAACAGACAAAATATTTAATACAAAATATAACCAGAACATATTTCTCAATGTTGACTGTCCCATAAAGCCAAATATTTCAGCAATAGACGTCTCACATTGCTTGTGAAAAGCCTGAAGCACTAACAGCTAATTCTCTTGTATAGTTTGAATACAGGTCAAACTATAAAAATAACAGCACGAAAATACACTACTAGACAGGGAAAGCTTGCATGGGTTTCAGGCCAGACATGCAGTAAAACCACATTGCCTAACAGATAAAAGGTGGATAGAATATAGATTTAAAGATGCAAAAAAACAACTTCTTGTCAGTACTTAGGCTACCTCCCCTCGTTAGCTGCCTTCTTATCACTGTTGCAGAAGTCTGACTACAAACATATTAAGACCATCTTCTACTTGCAGGTGCACACACACACACACACACACACACACACACACACACACACACACACACACACACACACAGACACACATGCAGACACACTAAAATTGCTGCAGAAACTAAAAAGGCTATTTTGTAAGCATCATAAGGCACTCGGCAGATGTTCATCTGATATAGACTGTAGTGCATCTTACACAACTTAGTGGGCATTAAATGTGTTTAATGTATATGCAGACAGTCAGTAACAAAGTAAAGGCTCAATGCACAAAATAATTTTTTAAACTGGTCATAAATAATATCATAGGATTGGACACTAAGAATATGCAACACACACACACAAAGTATATGCAGCTCTCATACACACACTAAGAATATGCAGCTCTCACAAACTAAGAGCTCTCACATAAAATAAGAATATGCTGTTGGACATAAAGTAAGAATATACAGCTTGTTTCTGTCAGACTTGGACATAAAATAAGAAAGGAGTTCTCACATAAAATAAGAATATGCAGCTTGCTTGTTTCTGTCGGACATAAAATAAGAATGCAGCTGTCCCGGGCATAAAATAACATTAACAGTGCAGTTCTCATTTCGCTTGGACATAAAACACATACAGCTCCCACATAAACTAAGAATATGCAGCTCTTGTATTTGTTGGACCAGCAAGCCCAAAGAAAACCTTGGACATAATTCAATTTTTTTTTTTTTTTTAACCTTACTGGGATGGAGGAAGAAAGATGTGCGGACACAAAATAAGAATGCAGCTCTCCCAGGCATAAAATAAAAATGCAGCGAGTCCAAGCAGCAGTACATAAACAATCTTCTTCTTCTTTCGGCTGCTCCCGTTAGGGGTCGCCACAGTGGATCATCTGTTTCCATTTCTTCCTGTCCTCTGCATCTTGCTGTGTCACACCAATCACCTGCATGTCCTCTCTCACCATATCCATAAACCTTATCTTAGGCCTTCCTATTTTCCTTTTACCTGGCAGCTTCATCCTTAGCATCTTTTTCCCAATATACTCTGCATACCTCCTCAGCATGTCCAAACCAAAGTAATCTTGCCTCTCTGGCTTTGTTTCCAACCTGGGCTTGACCCTCTAATATACTTATTCCTAATCCAGTCCACCCTCATCACACCCAATGCAAATCTTAACATCTTTAACTCTGCCACATCCAGCTGTGACTCCTGCCTTTTTGTCAGTGCCACTGTCTCCAACCCATATAATATAGCTGGTCTCACTACCCTCTTGTAGACCTTCCCTTTCACTCTTACTGGTACTCGTCTGTCACAAATCACTCCTGACACTCTTCTCCACCCACTCCATCCTGCCTGTACTCCCTTCTTCACCTCTCTTCCACACTCACCATTACTCTGAATTGTTGATCCCAAGTATTTAAACTCATCCACCTTCGCCACCTCTACTCCCTGCATCCTCACCATTCCTCTATCCTCCCTCTCATTCACACACACATATTCTGTCTTAGTCCTGCTGACCTTCATTCCTCTTCTCTCTAGAGCATATCTCCACCTGTTCCCTACTCCCACTACAGATCACAGTGTCGTCTGCAAACATCATAGTCCACGGGGACTCCTGTCTGATCTCGTCTGTCAACCTGTCCATCACCATTGCAAATAAGAAAGGGCTCAGAGCTGATCCTTGATGTAATCCCACCTCCACCTTAAATGCATCCGTCACTCCCACTGCAGACCTTACCGCTGTCACACTACTCTTGTACATATCCTGTACCACTCTTACATACTTCTCTGACACTCCCGACTTCCTCATACAATACCACAACTCCTGTCTAGGCACCCTGTTATATGTTTTCTCTAAGTCCACAAAGACAGAATGCAACTCCTTCTGACCTTCTCTGTACTTCTCCATCAACACTCTCAGAGCAAACATCGCATCTGTAGTGCTGTTTCCTGGCATGAAACCATACTGCTGATCACTAATCATCACCTCCCTTCTTAACCTAGCTTCCACTACTCTTTCCAATAACTTCATGCTGCGACTGATCAGTTTAATCCCTCTGTAGTTATTACAGCTCTGCACATCACCCTTATTCTTAAAAATCGGTACCAAAACACTTTTTTTCCATTCCTCAGGCATCCTCTCACTTTCCAAGATTTCATTAAACAATCTAGTTAAACCTCCACTGCCATTTCACCTAAACACCTCCATGCTTCCACAGGTATGTCAACTGGACCAGCAGCCTTTCCATTCTTCATCCTCTTCATAGCTATCCTTACTTCCTCCTTGCTAATCCACTGCACTTTATGATTCACTATCCACACATCATCCAACCTTCTCTCCCTCTCAGTGTTCTTCGTGTTTCACTGTTGCAGTCATCACATTTGGGTTGTCTGCTTGCAGTAGCCCACATTCGGCCTGATTAACAAAGTCTTGGGTCCTGCATCGGTTGCTGTCTCTTCTTCCGTGACGTCAGGTCGTCATGGGTATAAAGCATGCATCCAACACCATTACATCAGTCTTTCTTGCTGTGCGGTGCCCTAAGCAGAAGCCGTTTGCAAGTGCCGGTCGGCCGACTCCTGAAATTTTCGTTTTCGAGTTTCAGAGCCGAAGTCTTCAACTTAAAGCTAAGTACCCATGCCCATACCTTACTTGGATAGAAGGAAGTTTCTCTATTCACCTGTGAGAGAGGGGAGCTTTGAGCAGCCTATCTTTCCCTGGAGGAGTGGTTTCAGCCCAGAAAGTAGTAGTTTATTGGCCATTTTGGGATAATTTCTATCTCTTTCATTTCCCTGCTATAAAAACTGCATTTGCCAGGTTTTGCGTGCCGGGCAGAGCCTGTTAGCTAGGGTATAACTATTCCTGGCTCCACACAGTCTCCTCTTCAGTTTGTCCCTTGGAACTAGACAAACTTTCAACTTAAGCACTCAAGCCATTCATTTCTCAGCCCGGCACTTGCTCAAAACTCATAGCAAGCACTTATAAACCCTAGCACTACAGAAGGACAAGGCTCTCTATTCGACCTTACCCAGCCATTCTGTAAAACAGTTTACTGTACCTATCCAGGCATATTCAAAGGGCAGTTTCAGGTGTATTCTCCAGTCCAACTGGTGAATATGGGCATTATGAGGCAATGTTACAACTGCCTCATGTACACAGACAACCCTCTCCTCTTACCACCAAACACTAATACATGTGAGAGATGCAATTATACAGCCAAACTGGAGGCTAAGCTCTCTCAACCCAAGACTGGATCAGACATTCAAGAGGAGAAGGGAAATACTGGCATCACACCACCAGTCTCACATAGACCCATTAAACCAGCACCGGCAAAAAACACACGTAAATACATGAAAACATACTCGGAGGCTCTAAGTAAAAATCTGCAAAAGCAACAGAGCCCTCCAAAGCGGACATCCAAGCAACCTCCACCCCCCCCAACACAAACCATGAAACATATACTTCACAAAACCAGTGTGCCACACAATCACAGCCCTCAAGGCAAAATGACATACCCAACATACTAGTAATAGGTGACTCTATAATCAGGCACACTGACGTCCCACTCACTAGGCTGAATAAGGAGAAGGCTACTGTTACTGCTTGTAGGTCCCAGGATCCGTCACATAACGCGAGCACTCAGGTCACTCCAGAATAAGTACAAATACGACTCTATCATTGTCCATGTTGGTGTGAATGACCTGAGCCGTACCTCCCTGGACTACATGAAAAGAGACATGGAAGAGCTCTCTGATCATGTAGCCCAGGCCGGTATGACCCTGACCCTGAGTAGCATCCTGCCCTCACAGAGAATGATACCATGGTATAAAGAAAAAATTATCAATTTCAACAATTGGCTAAGTTTCTGGTGTCATTCAAAGGGGATCCAGTGTCTGTCTGCCTGGGATGACATGCTCGCAAGCCACGCTGCTTCACTAGAGACGGCTTGCACCTGTCACACTTAGTTTTTCGAATACTGGCCAAGGCTCTTGCCACCCCTATAGTGCCTTTTTTAGGCAAGGCTCAAAAGACAAACCCGCCGCCGTAAATAGCACAAATAACAAAAATCTAAGGGTAATAGTACTCAATGCCCGAAGTCTAAACCTCAAAATGCACGCACTTGAGGCACTCCTCAGTATGGAGAAAATCGATATATGTGCAGAAACAGAAACCTGGTTTAAGGCTCCAGAGCGCACCCCAGCACTACCAGGCTACAACTCATACCATACATTTCGGCCACAGAACCTGGACCGAAATACAAAAGGTGGGGGAGTATCCATATTCATCAAGGATACCCACACCTCCAGGTTAGTGGCACAGCATGATGCTTCAGAGATTATCCATGTGCAACTAACAACGGGCAAGACTGCAATTCAAATTGTAGCTTGCTACAGATCATCCACCATGTCCCAGGACCCCCATTCCGCATTTCTGGAAACACTGGATAACATAAAGGTCCTACCAACCACCCTAATATTGTGTGATTTCAACTACCCAAACATTAATTGGGAGAACTACTCAAGTACTAACTCCCTTGCCCAGCATTTCCTAGAATTTATAAACACAAATGCCCTGGAACAACTGGTCAACACTCGCACCAGAGGTGATAACATATTGGACCTGGTCATCACCAACATGGGTGATCGGTGTTCCACACCGGAGGTCAAACCCTCGCTGGATAGATCTGACCATAAACAAATTGCTTTGGATATCCACATTCCACCCCCACCCCCAGACAAGGAAACCACCGTGAAAAACTTTTCAAAAGCAAACTTCACGTTACTTAAGACGGAGGTGGAAAGTTTCAAAGCCCCCATGCTAAAGGATAACTCTGTCCAAGCTGCAAAATCCTTTACTAATGCATTCTACAGTCACCTACAAGAATGCATGGATCATTCTATCCCAAGCAAAACCAAGACTCACTCGTCCAAGAAAAGTAAACCAGTCTGTGGACCCCTGCCATAAACAAGCTATACAACAGAAGGAGGAAACTAGTACAGAAAAGAGTAAAATCCCAAGAAGGGAAGACATCCCTAATCAGTATCAGCAAGAAACTATGATCCCTTATAAAATCGTCCAAGGCGAGCTTTGAAAGAAATCTTGCCAAGGACTCCAAAGATAATCACAAGGCATTCTTTATCTATGTCAAGGATCTAAGTGGCAGTGCTTGGATCTGCTCGGAGTTGGTGCAGAATGGCACAACATGCACTGAACCAACCGGTATTGCCAACATCCTGGTAGACAGGTTCATTGCAAACTTCACCCCACTCTCACCCTCAAAAGGGCCCATAACCATACCAGAAGAATGTAGAGCCCCTGAAATCACAGACACTCAGGTTGAAATAGCCCTTTCCAAAGCCAAAAACACAGCATCAATGGGACCGGACGGTCTCCCAGGCTGCGTCCTGCACGAGCTCAAAGACTAACTAACCCCTCACCTAAACACACTGTTCAAACTCAGCCTCTCCACAGGCTATGTACACATAGAGTGGTGCACAGCAACAGTTATTCTGCTCCACAAAGGTGGAGCCACACCAAACCCTGGGAACTATCGCCCTAAACGCCTGACTAGCTTGGTCTGCAAGGCTGTGGATTGCATCATCATGGAACTTATTAACAGAGACATTGGAACCTCCAAACACTGAACCCTACCCAGTTTGGCTTTAAGGGCAGATCATGCCTCCTAAATCTGGTGGACTTCTTTGAGATAGTTACCAAGGCTATAGATGAGGAAAAGGTGGTACACACAGCCTACCTAGACCTCGCAAAGGCCTTCGACACCATTCCCCATTCTGGTATTATAGACAAGCTCACCAGCCTGAACATGAACCCCTGTGTCACAAGATGGGTTGCCAATTGGCTCATGGACAGAACCCACATGGTGAGAGTTGCGGGAGCTAGGTCTGACTCTAAACCGGTTACAAGTGGCGTTCCCCAGGGCTCAGTCCTAGGACCCCTCCTGTTTGGCATATACTTATCAGAGATACAGACAAGCACAGGAGGACTATGGCTGACCAAGTTTGCAGACGACTGCAAACTAGGGGCTATAATTGACTCACTGGCTGACACGGACATCCTCCAAAAGGGTCTCACTGAGATGGATACCTGGTGTCAAAATCATGGCCTCAAGCTAAATGCCAAAAAGTGCATAGTTATTCCCTTTGGAAATAACAAAGTACCCACAAACTACCACATAGGTGGTAGTCCCCTAAATATGGAAAACGTAATAAGGGATCTGGGGACCCAAGTAGGTAGATATCTCTCCTTTGATAATCATATTGCCAAAGTGGTTAGAAAATCCTTCTATGTGGCCCACCTAATCACAAAAGGGTTTGCATCCAGATCAAAAGAGGTCATTGTGCCCCTCTACTCATCGCACATCAGACCCATCATAGAGTACAATGCCCCATTTGGGATGTACCTTACAAGGCACCTGCAACAGCTGGAAAGACCACAGAAGTACCTCACCAAGAGGATCACTGGCCTCAAACAGATGCCCTGTGCAGCTTGACTGAAGAAACTCCAGCTGTACTCGGTTGCATACAGCTTGCTCAGAGGTGATCTTTGCCTGACACACAAGGCCATGTCCAATCCAGAATTGATGGACATGCTCCATGTAAAGAAAACCTTATCTCCTCGAGCCACATGCTCTAGGGATCTAAACCTCATCACAACAATAAATAGAGCGTGCTGGAGGGATAGATTCCTGTCCCAGAGACTTCCCTTGCTTTGGAACAAGATTCCTATCTACATTAGGCAGAGCTCCTCGCTAGCACTCTTTAGGAGAAACCTTGACGAGTGGATGGGAAACAGAAAGTTTACCCCAGGGATCACTTCAGTGGCTCTACTGGACAGAGGCACGCACTAATCTAAGGGGGTGGCGAAAGCCAACACATTCTGGCTAGGCTTATAAATGCCTTCGGGCAGATAGCCTAGTACCTACCTATGAACCTACCCCATTGGGGAAACTTTTTTTCTTGGTCTAAACTGATGTCTGTAAAAGTAAATAATTGCATTACTTGTGGAAAGCAAATACCTCATAAAGATTTTCATTCGTACTGTATTCCTTGCCTAGGCCCTGACCATGATGTACCTCACTGTTGGTTTTGTGCCTTATTTAAACCCCAAACTGTCCATCGTCTGTATATTTTCGCTTCTAAATATTTTGGTGCTTAGTTCAATTATCCTGATATGTCTTCGGTAAGCCATCTGACTACTGACATTCCAAAAAAACACAAAGATAAAGGCAGAGACAGGCCGCCTAGGTCCAAAGCTGCCAAGGACGCTTCTCCTAAGCCAGTCACCAGTTCGCCGGTACTCACTGAGGCATTTTTGCAGCCCCTGATACCCGCCACTTCAGGTTCGCAGGCCTCTACTGAGACCCATTCGGAGTTCGGTATGCCACGAGATGCTTCAGCTGTGGAACCTGCGTATGTCTCTACCTTGGATGGGTCCGGAGCCACTGTGCAGGCTCCGGCTTCTGAGGGTGTGTTCAGGCCTAATGACGTGCATATTAAACTGATGCCATCTTCTTCTTCAAGGCCTAAAACTCGAACCATGCCTAGAAAACTGACTCCCAGACCGCATGGTCAGGCCTCTATGCCTAAAAAACAAATGGTGAGAATGGCTGAAGACCTTTTTACTTTAATCAGGGGAAGCCGGTCTTCCCCCTCTAAGACACCTAGGACTGAGTTTGTTTATGATACTTCTGACCAGGATTCTGAATTTTCTGTTTCCTGTAATGACCAGGATTTGCCCTTATCTACCTATGAGGATTCTGATGCTGAGGACTCTATTCCCTCTGCTTCTCCCCCAAAGGATTTCTCTTTTGGTGAAACCTTGCATACTCTCCGGGAGCATTTTCGTTGGGAAAGTCAGGATTTCTCTGATTCAGAAAAGAGGCTTAGGGTTTTCTTACTCCTGCCCCAGCACAGGCCTTTAGCCATACCTCCTGTACTAGACATTGTTGATGATGTCTTTTCGAAATCTAGCTTGGCCCCTGACTCTTTACCGCCTATTCCCAGAAAACCTGATAGATATTACATAGTTCCTGACTCTCACAAGTTCCTTTTCAAAAATCCTACTGCGGATCCTGAGACCATTTCACAGGGACCCAAGGGCATTAAACTACTACTACCAAAAATCCTACCCCATCTGATAGAGACTCCAGGTCGCTGGATAGATGGGGTAAGAAGGTATACACTTCTGCAACTTTCGCCATTAGGGCCTTAAATTGCCAGTTTCATATGTTAAAGTAGCAGCATATTATTGGATTGCTTAAACAGATAATGATTCCTGATTGTGCTGAAAAGAAGGATTTACAGGATTTACTGCATTCAGCTGAACAAGTTGGAAAACATACTTTGCACTGTCATTTTGATTCACTAGAGGCATCTTGCAGGGCTGCTGTAACTGAGTCTGTACTTAGAAGGCATGCTTGGCTTAAGGAACAGTCCTTGCCAGATCATGTTAAAGCAAAATTACTGGATGCTCCCTTAAATCAGGACCACCTGTTTGGCAATAAGGCAGAAGAAGTTCTTAAAAAGATGGAGGAAGAAGCTAAATCTATGCAGACTGTTAAAGATTTTTTTACAAGTACAACCCCCAAGGTTTAGTAGGCATTAGCCTTCCAAGAATTGGTCCTTTCCTGCCTCATCCAGACCTTCTCAGTCCAAACCTGGATCCAGCAGAGCTCCCAGGCTTCAGTCCTGGGGTACGCACAGGACTAAGCAGTGGGGGGGCCTCCACTTCCAAATCTGGGAGTAATAAAACTCCCCCCATGATAAACTGTCTCAATGACTTATTTTTAAAACTTCCAAGCACTTGTCAACTGACTGCCCCTTTGGGGGGGAAAGATTGCTCTTCATGCAAAGAACTGGGAACTCATTACCCAGGACAAATGGGTTTTAAATATAGTGTCCCAGGGATACAGATTTCACTTCCACACGTTACCAACACCGAGCGGGTGGCCAGATCTACCACCAAATCAGTGGGCAGAGGCCCAAAAGCAAGTATTTTCTCTCTTAAGCATGGGGGCTATTCAGTTGGTACCAGAAGAGGAAAAGGGACAAGGTGTCTACTCAAGACTTTTTCTGGTACCCAGAAAAGACAATTCATGGCATCCTATCCTGGACCTGTCTACTCTAAACACCTTTTTGGCGATTCCAAAATTCAAGATGCTGACTCTTCATCAGTTGCTCCCTATGCTAGGCAAAGACGCCTGGTTGGCAGCACTAGATTTAAAGGAAGCATACCTGCACATCCCAATCAGGGAATCTTGCAGAACATACCTATGCTTCAAAGTAGGCTACACGCACTGTCGGTTCTCTGCACTGCCCTTTGGCTTATCTACTGCCCCCAGGGTATTCACCAAGTGCCTAGCTCCAGTCATTGCATTTTGCAGACAAAGAAATATTTAAATATACCCATACCTGGACGATTGTCTAATTTAGGCAGAAAGCCAGGACATACATTTGAATCATTTGACCTTTGTACAGAGGGTGCTAACTTGTCTAGGGTACACCATAAATGAAAAGAAATCACACCTGGTACCCTGTCAACAAATTACATTCCTGAGAGCAAGCTTGAATACATCTTCCCAGATGGCTTTCCTCATGCCAGAGAAACAAATTCATTTGACAACCTTCTTCAAACAAGTGGCCACAAAAACCCTGCTATCTGCAAGGCAAATACTACAAGCCTTGTGGTTCATGTCCCCCTGTATTGTTCTAATTCCATATGCAAGACTGCATATGAGGAAACTACAATGGTATCTAAAATGCCTATGTTGTCAACATTCTCGGGATCTAGACGCAATGATTCCTATCATACCTTGCCTACGCCTAGAGTTCCTTCGGTGGGCAGAGGCCTGTCACCAAAACAAGGGACTACCATTCACACTACCTCCTGCCACCCAAACTCTAACAGCAGACTTATCAGACTATGCATGGGGGGCTTAACTGGCAGGGAAGTGCTTTCAGGCAAATGAAACCCAAGTCAAATGCACCTGCATATCAATCAAAAAGAAATGTTAGCTGTACAGAATGCTCTGACGGCCTTCGAGGACCACATTTTTCCAGGACAATTAATGATAAAGACGGACAACACCACTGTTATGTGGTACATAAATAAGCAGGGGGGTATACATTCTTAACCCCTATGCAGACTAGCCATGGCATTGTGGAACACAGCCCTGAGCTACCAAGTGCTTCTACAAGCTCAATTCCTGCCAGGAAAACTAAATACACTGGCAGACAAACTAAGCAGAAACCTCATGGACCCACACAAGTGGAAACTGGAACCAAGGATTTTCAACATGTTGTCAAGCAAATGGGGGAGCCCAGATATAGATCTGTTTGCCTCCCCACTGAACTATCAATTGGACAAATTTTGCACATGGATTCCCGACAAACAAGCTTGGAAAGTGGATGCTCTGTCCTTCAGCTGGAAAAACCTATCAGTTTATGCCTTTCCTCCTCTGCCTCTGCTCTCCAAAGTACTACTAAAGATCAAACAAGACAAACCAAGGACGATTTTGATTGCACCAGACTGACCACGCCAACACTGGTGTACCCCCTCTTGCGCAGTGTGTGTCACTGTTGGCCCCATGGCACCTGCCTCAGACTCCTACCCTATTGTCTTAGCAGAGCCAGATTCTGCACCCTCTGCTTCAAACACTGAACCTAGCAGCCTGGCTAATTACCTAATCTCTCCTTTACCATCACTCGGTAAACCAGTGATGGATATCATTTTAGAGGCAAGGAGGCCTAGTACTAGAAAATCTTGTGTTGAAAAATGGAAAAAGATTATGTGCCTGGAACCAGTCTCAAGGGATTAGCACAGCAGTGCTCAAGCTACCTCAGATTTTACAGTACTTAACTGAGATGCTTCACAAGGGCCTGCCCCTCTCCTCCATCAAATTTCACGCCTCAGCCATTTCAGCTCATTATAACACAGAACCTCCCCTCTTCTCTCATCCTCTGCTCAAGCAGTTCCTCATCAGGGCCAGAAAGTTACGACTCCCAAGGAGACCTCTAACTCCAGCCTGGGACCTTAACTTTGTATTGGAGAAACTCACTCTTCCTCCATTCGAGCCTGCTGCTACTGCAGACTTAAAATTCCTTTCTTGGAAAACAGCTTTCCTTTTAGCAATCACTTCAGCAAGAAGGGTATCTGAATTACAGGCCCTTATGGCAGTGGAACCTTTCATCATCTTTCATGCGGACAGGGTGTCCCTCAGGACCAATCCCTCCTTCATGCCCAAGGTGGTATCCAGTGTGGCCCTTAATCAGTCCATTCATTTGCCAATCTTCTTTTCTAATCCACAGAACAAAGGGGAACGAATACTGCACTCCTTGGATGTGCACAGGCAACTTAGATTCTACTTGGACAGGACTAAACCTCAAAGGAAATCTGAACAACTGCTGTTGCCATTTGTTGCAGGGGCAGAGGGGAAGACTATTTCAAAGCAAACCATTTCCAAATGGAAAGGCCATTGCATTCATTTCTGCTACAAGCACCATGGAAAACCTATCCCTCAGGGGATCAGACCCCACTCAACCAGGGCCGCATCTACCTCTACAGCCTTTCTCAGAGGCATCCCTACCAGGGACATCCTAGAAGCTGTTACCTGGAGTTCTGTACATACTTTCACCAAGCATTACCATCTGACAATTTCCTCTGAATCCAGAGCTGGCTTTGCCACTGCAGTCCTGCAGGGCCTTATAGCTGGTCCTAATGCTATCTAAATTCCTCCTCCCATCCTTAGCTGTGGGAATGTACCAAAATGTGATGACTGCAACAGTGAAACATGAAGAACATAGTACAGTTTTGTACACTTACCATAAATGTAGATGTTCGAGTGTATTCACTGTTGCAGTCCTGGTTACCCTCCCTCCAGCCCCCTTACTTCTTTTGGCTATATCTCTACTCTCCTTTACTATGGTCAAAAGCTTTTTGGTGTATTTGCTTTTTTGTTGGAGGTATAACCTTGTATATTTATAGATTTAATTGCTTCCCATTAGGGGGGCACCTGACATCTGGGGCAAGAAAAACTGATGTAATGGCGTCGGCTGCATGTTTTTTTTTTTTACCCCTGACTACCTGACATCATGGAAGAAGAGACCGCATCCAACGCAGGACCCAAGACTTTGTTAATCAGGCTGACTGAGGGCTACTGCAAGCAGATAACCCAAATATGATGACTGCAACAGTGAATACACTTGAACATCTACATTTATGGTAGGTGTACACAACTGTACTTTCTCTTTATTCATCAGCCCCTCAAAGTACTCTTTCCGTCTGCTCAGCACACACTCCTCGCTTGCGAGTACGTTTCCCTCATTATCCTTTTTCACCCTTACCTGCTGCACATCTTTACTAGCTCGGTCCCTCTGTCTAGCCAATCGATACAGGTTCTTTTCTCCCTCCTTAGTGTCCAACCTTTCATACAACTATTCATACGCCTTATCCTTGGCCTTCACCACCTCTCTCCTTGCCATGCACCTCATCTCCTTATACTCATGTCTACTTTCTTCATCTCTCTGACAATCCCACTTCCACGCCAACCTCTTTCTCTGTATACTCACCTGTACTTCCTCATTCCACCACCAGGTCTCCTTGTCCTCCTTCCTCTTTCCAGATGTCACACCAAGCACCTTTTTAGCCATCTTCCTTACTAGCTCTGCTGTAGTTACCCAGCTATTCGGCATCTCTTCACTGCCACCCAGTACCTGCCTTAACTCTCTTCCCTGAACTCCACCTCACAATTGCCCTTTTTCAATTTCCACCATTTGATCCTTGGTGCTGCCCTCACACTCCTCCTCCTCCTCTTGATCACCAATGTCATCCTACAAACCACCATGCTATGCTGCCTAACTACACTTTCCCCTGCCACCACTTTACAGTCTCCAATCTTCTTCAGACTGGCCCTTCTACATAAAATATAATCCATCTGTGTGCATCTCCCTCCTCTCTTGTGTGTCACCCTATGCTCCTCCCGCTTGTTAAAATGCATATTCACCACACTCATGTCCATCCTTTTTGCAAAATCCACTACCATCTGACCTTCTGCATTCCTTTGCTTAACACCATACCTGCCCATCACTTCCTCATCACCTCTGTTCCCTTCACCAACATGCCCATTGAAATCTTCTCCAATCACCACTTTTTCACCCTTGGGTACAGTCATCATCACTTCATCCAACTCGCTCCAAAATTTTTCTTTCTCATCCATCGCACACCCAACTTGTGGAGCATATGCACTAACAACATTCACCATTGCACCATCAAGTTCCAACTTCATAAACATCACTCTATCAGACACTCTTTTACTGCCAAAACACTCTTAGCATACTGTTCCTTCAGGATAAACCCTGTGCCATTTCTCCTCCCATCCACACCATGATAAAACAATTTGAACCCGCTTCTGATACACCTAGCCTTGCTGTCCTTCCTTCTGGTCTCTTGCACACACACTATACCAACCTTCCTTCTGTCCATCATATCAGCTAGCTCTCTCCCTATACCAGTCATACTGCCAACATTCAAAGTTCCGAACCTCACTACCACAGTCCTAGCCTTTTCCTGCCTTTGGGCATGTCTTCCCCCTCTTCTCTTCCTTCGGCCAACAATAGCCCAATTTCCACCAGCAGCCTGTTGGCCAACAGTACTGGTGGCGGCTGTTAACCCTGGCCCCGACCGATCTAGTATGTATTTCTGTACTGTTGTCCGAATGTATGATTTGGCAAAATTTTATGCCGCATGCCCTTACTGATGCAGCCCTCCTCATTTATCCGGGCTTGGGACTGGCACAGAGAAATGCACTGGTTTGTGCATCGCCAGTGGCTTGGTTCGCTCTAATTTCCATCAGACTCACTCACCTGGCAGCAGCATGCAGCAGTTGAAGAAATAAATATATATCCCCTTTTCTTGTTGCAGCAGTTCCAGTTTGTAATTCCCTCACTTGCTCGCAAAGTTCTCCATTCAAATATAGCTGGAAATGCTCTCACGTCCGCCAGCTTAATTCTGACATGCTGGCAGGCTATTCACGGAGCTGACGTCATTGCGCACATGATGACGTCAGCTCAAAAGGCCAACAATTTCAAAAAAGAGCCAGGAAAATCAGAAATGAAGGGGTGCCACTCTGGAATCATGGCACCCCATTATTTGGACCTCAAAACCAGTAAAGTCCGAGAAATTTGGTATGGTTGAGAGAGGTATGTGACCGAATGACCACAGTGACCATGGATGCCTCCCTACTCAGGTGGGGTGGGGGGGGCATTGCATGGGAAGGACAGTCCAAGGCAAGTGGTCTTCCCTGGAGACCCATCTGCATATCAGCATCCTGGATATGAGGGCGATGCTGTTGGCATTGCAAGCTCTTCATGCCCATCTTCCCCAAGGGACAGTTGTCATCCAGACAGACCTGTCTATAGTTTGGTACATCAACAAACGGGGGAACCAGGTCTTAACCCCTTTGTCACGAAGCCGTGAGATTGTAGGGGTGGGCGATCTCCTTCAGTGGTTTTCTGGTGGTAATGCACATTCCAGGGAGGTCTGACATCCTGGTGGACAGGCTCAGCAGATCTAGTCTGATGCCTTATGAGTGGTCTCTGAATCTTTCAGTAGTGGAACAGATCTTTGTAAAGTGAGGTCGGCCTTTCTGCGATCTCTTCACCTCTCCTTCCAACACGAAGTGCAGCGGAGTCCCCAAGGGATGCTCTAGTTAATGCTTGGCCCTCTGGTCTACTGTATTCCTACCCTCCACTTCTCTGATGCCAAAATTTATACAGAAAGCTCAATGGCTGGGGAGCTTAGTGATCTTCATTGCCCCCTTCTGGCCTCTCCAAGTTTGGTTTTCCTCTCTGTGGTCTCATGCACTGTGTCTTCTTTGGATATTAAATCTGGTCCCGGATCTGATTTTGCAACCTTCAGGGATACCTCACCCAAATTTGGTATTTTGAAGCTGACAGCTTGACTGCTCCAGTTCCAGTGATAGCAAGGACTCCCAGGCTGTCTTCTCCGGTTAGAAAGATTTTGGTGGCGGCTCATAAATCTTCCACCAGGAAGGTTTATTCCAGTAAGTGGAAGCATTTTTTCACTATGGGTGTCCCACCATGATTTGGATCCCTTCACTGCCCCAGTCCCTGCCATTTTGGAATTTCTGGCAGGTGTCGTTCGTCAGGGGACCAGTTTTTCTACGGTAAAGGTGCAGCTGGCAGCTATCTCCAATTTTCATATAGGAGACAGTTTGGCTTCTCTAGCTTCTTCCAAGCTTTTTAAAGCCTTTTTGAAAGGTACCTTTTTACTTAGACCCCCCCCCCCCAGTTGAAGACCCTACACCCCTTAGGATCTTACTCTAGTCCTACAAAACTTGTTTTCTTCTCCCTTTGAACCAGCTGCTTCGGTGGAATTACAATTCCTGTCTTGGAAGACAGCTTTTCTAGTTGCTATTACCTCGGCTAAAAGACAGTGTCAGAGATTTAGGCCTTATCTGTCAGACCCCCTTATATGGTGTTTCATAAAGACAGGGTTTCTTTATGGACAAACCCCTCCTTTCTTCTGAAACTGGCTTCAGAATCTAACATTAGCCAGGTCATCAGTCTTCCTGTTTTCTTTCCAAACTTCCAGAATAAAGTAGAGTATAAACTACATTTGCTTGATGTTCATAGGCAACTGCATTTTTATTTGCACTGAACAAACTCCTTTCTTAAGTCTGATCAGCTTTATTTCCCCTTCTCTAAGCCTTTCTTAGGGAAGCCTGTGTCCAAAGTAACTCTTGCTCGTTGGATCTCTCGGTGTATAGCCCTGGCATATAAAGCCAAAGGATTATCTCTGACAGTTCATTTCAAGGTGCATTCTGCTAGGTTTGTGGCTACTTCAGTGGCCCTTTTAATCTAAAGTTTCCTTGGATGATATTTACTCTGCAGCTACTTGGGCATCATCTCACATGTTTATTTCTCTTTTTAAGTTGAATCTTCTGTCCCGAGGCAGGGCTTGCTTTGCCTCTAGAACATCCTTCCATGAGCCTCCCAAGGTCTTTGGGTAGCTAGGGTCTCTGTCCCATGAAAACAACAATTTCAGATAAAGTTGTTTACTCTCCATAGCATTCCATCTGAGTTGTTGCTTTTCATTTGTCTTCAGCTGCCCCTCCCTCCTTCTCCCTGCCTTTGTTGGGCTGTGTGGTAGACCGGATGGAAGAGGCATAGCCCTACTCTGGTAAGCCTTCGTCTTCCTTATGGTGCCTTTATGGCACTAATGCCAGTGTGTGTGCCCAAGTAATTTTTTTTCTGACAAAGGTAAAGGGTGTTGACACTGGGACCAAAGAGATTTCAGATATCACTCTTATCTTTCTCGTGTGGAATCTTGCCAGCTGTATCATGATGATCATAGATGCCACGAGACCCATAATTCTGAGGTATTTTCTCGCAGTAACTGAAATCAGAGTGAAAAGACATGGATAAAAATAAAGATATTTTTTTCCTGTGGAAGAAAAGCTCTTTGAACTGAGGTGTCTAGTTAACATCCCAGGAATGCAGTTTTGTGTGAGGGAGTCAAAAAAGACTTTTGAATGTTCTCTTGGAATCCTAGCTTGTGCGAGAGATTCCTGACAGTTTGAAAAAGCTTCTGCAAAGCTAAGCAAGTCATCTCAATATGGAAAAATATGGATACCCTGTAGCTTGCAATGAGCTGTAACTGGAGCTAGACAATTTGTGAGCACTTTTGGTGCAATGGGTAGGCAAAGAGGCAGAGAACTGATAATGTGATACAGATGCACAAAATCTTAAGAAATGCCTGAAGTCTGGATGAATAGGAGTGTGATAAGCATCTTTTAAGTCTAGTGTTACCAGGCAACTTGAAAGATGAAGAAAAGGCAACAGGCTGTGAAGTGGCACCATTTTGAATTTGGGCAACTTCACAAACAGGTTTAGGAAAGAAAGATTCAGAACTGGTTTCCAATTGTTTTCTTTCTAGGAACATCCTTGAATAAAACCCCTTCCCCACCTGGGAATGAGGAACTGGTTTTATCACTTCTTGGACAGCATGTGATGAACAGTTTGATTTGCCGGATGAGGAATGATCCCCGGAAAGGAGGAATTTCCTCCCACTACCTGTAACCCTGATGAATGATTTTTCAGAACCAGTTTGTCTGAAACAATCTGTTGCCAAAGAGAAAAATGGAGATTCAGACTTTCTGGAAGAGAAAGAGGGCCAGGGTGGGAGGGGGGGGGGTCACAAGGTCTCTTTAATAGTGATTCAGACTTTGTGTCCTTGCTTTTGGGAGGTTTTATACTTCTTTTTGGAACCTTCTTGGTACTTCTTAATCCTCTGTTTACATGAAATCTGCTGAGACTGTTTTTTCTGTGTTTTATTGAATTTGGATTAAGAGAGAATATTCCTTGGACAGTTTGGAAAAGGAGGCGGAAAAATCTTAGAGATTCCCTGGATCAGCTGGCCCCTTTCTTCACACTTTTTTATCACCTCTGCAGCAGAGAAGCCAAACACTAAATCTCTATCCAAGGGAGAATTTAAAATTTCATTTTTAACATCATTTGGAAGGTTCCGAGACTGAAGCCAAGCAAACTTCCTTAAAGCCGTACCAGTGGCCATAGTCCTGGAAGAAGTATCAACAGAGTCATACACACACTGCAAACAATGAGTAGTGACCTGTGCAACAAAAGAAACCAAGTTGTTTAAAGCAGATTTTTCTTCACAGGAATAAATTGTAGGTAAAATATTCCTTTCACACTATGTCAGAATAAATTTTAACATGAGCCTGACAATTTAAGATTCTGAAATTCAGAGTCGCAGAAGTATACACTTTTTCCCCATACCTATCAATAAATGTTCTGTAGTCCTATCTCGCCTTCATTCTTACATATGGGTTCGGAGCTGATCCTCTGCTACGACTCGGCCTATTACAAAGCTCACAGTCTTCTAGTTGGCTCGTGGCTAGGTAGGTATCCCATGGTGCACCAGTACAATCCCCAGATCTCGTTTGCCGCGTTTATGAGTTCAGATGTGCTCCTTGCTTGGCCGTGGCTAAGTTTAAAACTTTTCTATTATTATTACTTTACTGTTTATCTATAGTGATTTATCTTATTCCAGATAGAGTTTAGTAGTGTTGGAACTAGTTTTCAAACCTATTACAGTGTTTTTGTCTTTAAATTAGTTGACAGCTGGTTGGCCATTGGCCCTTGTTGTTCTCGATTTGGTATCCTGTGTGCTAGTTTTCTAATTAACATTGCATGTTCGCACTTATTTTTGTGTTTTTGCCTTATATTGCGTGCAATGTTTATTTATTTATTTTTATTTATTTAACATTTGTTAACTGGGCTAGTCTAGCTGGATATATTTCCATTTTCAGTAGAGGCCCAGGGAGAAAAGCTCCAATTGTAAAACATACCACCACCACACCAAAAAGGTTTATAATAGACAAAAAGGAATTAGCTATAAATTCTAGGAAGACAAAAAGATATACTATACTAGATACATCATACATTTACAGTTCATTTTACAGCATATAAGTCTAGGGCAATCTCAAGACATTATTAGAAAATACCTTTAAATCTTTGGTAAATCTAGTTTATGCAGACAATTACTTTTCCTAAGGTTATTTCCTAAACATATTTTTAGAAAAAAGGAAGGGAGAAAAAAAAGGAGGAGGTACTAAGCATGAGGCAGGAAATACTACCAACAGAGTACATTCTCTGCTAAGCAGAAAAGATATATAATTGTTGTCAAGTAGTAGAGATTACTTAAGTAGCCTCTAATTTAGAGGAGTATATAGGAAAGATAGGAGGAGAGTGGGAAGCCAAGAGATGACAGAGAAATCCAGAGGATCAGTCTGGGTAACAGCAAGGGCATAGCCAGTGATTTTTAAGGTACTTCTTAAGCCTTTTCTTGGAGAGAGAAAGGGATGGAAGTGCGGTAAGGTCAGAGGGCAAGAGGTTCCATTGTTTTCCCACGGTATTTGAGAATAGTGAGTCACCAGGTAAGTTGTTGGACTTTGTGGTCCTAGCTAGAAGTTTATTGGAGGAGCGTAAGGACTCAAGATTCCTATAGGGTGATATAAGGTTGTTTAGTACTGGTGTATTGTTGGGTTGATAAAAAATTTTATGAGTGATGGTAAGTTGGGAAAGTATCAGAAGGTTTTTTAGTTCCAGCCAGTCTAGTTGAAGGTTACGACAATGGTGACTTCTATATGGATTTCCAGTGGCAAATCTAGCAATACTATTATAGGAGTTGGATAGTTTGGTAAGATTACTTTTTTTAGATTAGTATGTATGGGAGCTGCATACAGTAGAGTTGAAATTAGGTGGGAGTGGGCAATAGTCTTTCTGGCAGCTGGAGTCAAGAAAGGTTTTATCCTATATATAGGGAGCCCAGTTTTTTATTAACAGATTTAATAGTGTTATTAATGTGAATGTCAAAGGCGAGATTATTATCAATTGTAATTCCTAGTAGTTTGGTGGAAACGTCTGGGGATATAAGGGTACCATTGCTAGATTGAATGGAGAAATCTATGGGGGGGACTTACTGTTTGGTGTAAACAATAGTAGCTTGGTCTTTTTAGTGTTCAAAAGAAGGCACCGTCTAGAGAACCATGACTCTACAGTGTTAAAAGCTGTTTGGGTTAAAGACTGAAGTTCAGATATAGAGCTGGTAGAGCATATGATTGTAGAATCATCAGCATATTGTATACAGGTGGTTAGAGGAATGGCTCTTTGAAGGTCATTGATGAATAATGAGAATAGGAGCGGACCAAGAATGGATCCTTGAGGGACTCCTAGGGAAATGGGAAGGTGAGAAGATGGTTGATTGTCCCAAAGGACTGCTTGCTGTCTATTACTAAGGTAGGACTTAAACCAGAGAATTGCTTTGGTGTCGAGAGAGAGGGATGACAGAGTGTTTATGAGTAAGCGATGGTTAACCATATCAAAGGCTTTAGACAGGTCGAGAAAGAGTGCTGATGAGAGGCTGTTATTATTATGGTTATTATTAATGGTGTTGGTGAAGGATAGGAGAGCTGAGGTGGTACTATGATAAGGCCTGAAACCATGCTGACAGTTAGCTAGAATGTTATGTTTTAGTAAGTGGTTCATTAGCTGTTGGTGAATTCATTTTTCCATAATTTTGGCTATTGGAGAAACAAGAGCCCAATGTCTCTTGTTTATTAGAAAGTTAGAATTTTAGATATTTAGATATTTAGCTGTGTGCATTGTCATTTGATAGTTTTTGACTCTCTTTTCTACGACTTAGCCTCCTGAGCCATAGTTTTCTATTTGAGAAAGTTAGACTCTTGGATATTTCGAAATTTAGCTTGTGTGCAGTGTCACCTGATAGTTTCTGACCCTCACTACTTAACCTTTCTTCCTAGGTCCGTTTAAGTTAGAGGACCTAGTTCTCTGCCTGTTTTCTCTTTCCCAGGACTAGGCCCATTTGAGTTAGAGGACCTAGTCCTTCTGTTTGTGTGCGAGTGTGGTAAGGGCTAGGCCCGTTAGGACCTAGTCCTCGTTGTGATTGTGTGTTCCTGCTTTGCTAGTTTATTGCGTCTAAAGAATCTAAAGACCACAAACCTTCGGTTTCAAAAAATGTGTAAAGTGCTCCCAGAAGATGTCAATTACTGATGGCCATAGTAATTGTGCTTATTGTCTCAGAGCTATTCATTTGCAGGAAACCTGTTTGTTCTGCCATTCCTTCAGCTCCGGAGTTCTTCAGGAGTGGAAGAACAAGTTATTTTTGAAAGGTCTCCTCAAGCCTTCCTTCGAGAGAGACTTGGCCAGTTCTTTCTCCTTAAAATCACATTCCTCAAAGAAAGAGAAGGTTAAGGCTGCTAAGAGGCATTCTTCGGCACCGTCCAGTGTATTGGAACCACCTCGAAAACTATCTCCGGCGCCGTCCGGTGTATCAGAACCGCCTCTAAAACTATCTAAGACTGATAAGACTTCTACCTCCTCGGCTCCACTGTACTCTGATCCGATCGAGGTTGTTGATATTGGCACTTCAGTTTCAGCACCAAACATCTCTGAGCCGACCACTGTGAGACTACATCGGAGCTGGTCCAGGTGTCCTTTGCTGGTCTCCCCAACCTTAAGATCTCCAATTCTGCAGAGGTCCAGATCGCCCACACTGTCATCCAGATCCTCCAGGAGCCTATCAGAAGATGTGGAGAGAGTAGTGCTTAGACTCCTGAAGTTGCCTGCCTTGCCAGAAATGTTGTTGGCTCCGACCCAGTCGGATCCGGAGCCACCTGAGTCCAACCCCCTTGTTGTGGTTCCTCCTCCGAGCCATGCCAGGCTTTTGGAGCCGGAGCGTTCGGTACCTCTTGTAGTGGAACCCTCTGTTCCAACTCCCCTCGAGGTTGTCTTGGAGCAGAGTTCAGCTCCGACACCTTCGGTGCCGTCCGTGGTGTCTAGGAGCCGAAGCTCACGGGTCAGCCCCGACAGGGACACTTGGACCCGAACCTCCTTTGTTCTGAGTCTCCCTCTGGGTGTGTTGGCTAGGGTGAGCTTGGACCCTACATCCATCTCGGAGCTGATGGCTCTGGAGCCGATGACTTCCCTCATCTCCTCGGTGCCGAGGAGGTCTTTGGAGCCGAAGAGATCTGCCTTTGAGATGATAAGGAGTGTGCTGTCTCGCTCATCGGCTCCACTCAAGGGTACCAACACTGTTCCCCCTTGGGCACCGACCTCTTTCCTAGCACGTATTCTCTCAACAGCAGAGACCCACAGCCTCAGGAGCCCCTGGCAGGTGGCCCCCAATCTTCTGAGACCTCCCCAAAATATCCTTCTGAGGAGCACCCTCGGAAAAGGACATGCAAGAGGAAGTATGTGGACTCCCAGGATGAGTCCATTACCTCTGACACTGACCTCAAGGAGTCAGAAGGGTCCCCAAGTCGTCCTGTGATGATGTCTCCTTTGTAGACATCTTAGAGATCCTTAAGCAGCGGGGAGGCTGGCCCACTGTTACCCCTCTGATGAGGAGTCAAGTGTACCTGAAGGCTTTCAGGTTTCAACCTTCAGCCTCTTGGGTGTCTTCACCTTTTGATGAACTTTCCGACCTTGTTAGTCGGAAGGTGCGGGAGACTCCTGATGCCAAGGAGCCAGTAGATCCAATAAATTCCTGTCTGCTCCCAAAGAGAAAGAATTCTTGTCCAAGGGCATGCCTGTAGATGCCATGGTGGTGAGAGCGGCCACTAAGAAGGAGCTAGCGGAGACTTCAGCTGTCCATCTGGCGAATAAGGAGTCTCGAACGATGGACAGGTACGGGAAGCATATCTTTTCTTCAGCGGCATTCACATTCAGATCACTGAATTGTCTTAACACATTTTACGAGGCTTCAGAGTGATCTCCTTAAGGAGATGGGAGATACTCTACAAGGTAAATCTACTGAAGGAGTCCCTGAGATGGTGTCTGTTCAGTTGTCCACCTTAAATTCCATCGTTGACTCCTCCGTGAGGCTGATTTCTTATGCAGCCGATGGAATGAGCAGGGCAGCGGGTTCAGGAGTTTCCCTTAGGAGACACTCCAGGATGCGCTTGTGTAATTTTGCGGAGCCGTTCAAGTCTACCTTTACCAATGCCCCCTTTGACGGTTCTTCATTGTTTGGACCCAAGATAAAAGACACACTCACCAGGTGCGAGCAGGAAGGGAAAACACTCTTGAGTACGTTTTACCGTCCCCTCTAGACCATATCTCAAAGGTCAGAAAGGTGGTAAGATGTGGTTCAAGAAGTCTCAGAGGTTTTTCCCGGATGCACAGGGGTGACTCCTTTTTCAGAGGCAGAGGAGGAGGAGCAAATGGTAGACGTCACCCTAGGGGCAGGGGCGGCCCGCAAAACCAGGGAGGCCATGACTCATTTCGAGGCTGTCCCTATCAGCGCTCGTGATGTGGGGCTTGGCTGTGCTTCTTTGGAGCCAGTCGGGGGTCACATTTCTTTGTATCCAGAAGCCTGGCTAAACATCACCCAAGACAAATGGGTAGAAAGAATTATCACCAGAGGTTACTCTATACCCGTTTCTCTTCCACCTCACATTCCCAAGAAGATCCCGGATGTTCCATCCAATCACAGGGATCAAGCAACTGTAGAAGTTAAAAAGTTGCTCGCAAACAGAGTAATCTAAACCATCCCCGCAGACCAGGTAGGATTCGTAACTTACTCCAGATTCATTTTAGTGCCAAAATGTAGAGGGGACTGGAGGCCCATCCTGGACCTCAGCAAACTAAATTAATCCGTAAAGGACAAGTTCCGGATGGTGACACTGCAGTCTATACTCCCTCTGTTAGGGAAAGACAGTTGGATGTGCTCAATAGACCTCCAAGATGTGTACTACCATATGAAAATGGACAGAGCATCGAAGAGCCACCTACACTTCCAGCTGGGAGCCAGTCACTACCAATTTCGTGCTCTGCCCTTTCGTCTCACCACAGCCCCCAGGGTGTTCACCAAATGTATGGCAGTAGTGACAGCTCACTTGAGACGTCTAGGATTCCAAATGTTTCCATACCTGGACGACTGGCTCATGACCGCCTCCACCAGGCATCTACTCCTTCAAGCCAGAGATTCCACTATCCAACTTTGTTCCCAGTTGGGGATTACAGTAAATTGGGAAAAGTCTGCCTCATCACCTTCTCAATTTGTGACTTTTATAGGTGCAGAAATAGACACATTCACCATGTTAGCTCGTCTTCCTGCAGTAAGAGCACAGAAGCAAAAAAGTGCTGAAACTCTTGGGGACCATGGCCTCCATCTTGCTAGTCCCTCTTGCCAGATTACATATGCAAATTCTTCAGTGACTCCTATCGTACTAGTGGTCCTTTCAACAGCTGCCTCTATCTCACCACATCATCATAAGAGTCTTGCAGAAAGGATCTCCGTTGGTGGATCCAACCCAACCAACTAACGCCAGGCAGTCCATTCCTTCCTCGCCAACCCATTGCTACTGTGACCACGGATACCTCACAGATAGGATGGAGCGAGCATTATCTATGCAGGACTGTCCAAGGCACATGGCAAGATCACGAGGCTCACCTTGCATATCAATTTCCTGGAGATGAGGGCGGTGCTGCTAGCGTTGCAAGCACTTACGACTGTCTTCCTCGTGGGATGATAGCAATCCAATCAGACAGCATGTCTGTGGTATGGTATCTCATTACCCCCTTTTTTGGGAAGCGATTCGTGTTTGGAAGTGGGCGATCTCTTCCCAGCGCTTTCTAGTGGCAACGCACATCCCAGGGACGACCAACGTTATAGCCGACAAACTCAGCCGGGCAATCTTGATGCCTCACAAGTGGTCTTTGAATCAGGAAATAGTGGAACAGATTTTCCGCAAATGGGGACAGCCTTGCTGCAATCTCTTCACCAGCCCGATCAACTCCAAATGCACCAGCTACTTTTGCCTCATCCCCACTCTGGGGGAGCCACTCAGAGACGCACTTGTTCATGGTTGGCCCCTGGGGTCTCCTTTATGCTTTCCCTTATTTTCCTCTCATATCCAAGGTAATTCAGAAAGCTAAGCTGTTGGGAAACAAGATGATACTCGTCACTCCTTACTGACCTCGTCAGAGTTGGTTCCCCTTTCTCGGACCTCATTTACTAGATGATCCGTGGACTCCGGACCCAGTGCCAGACCTCTTGACACATATGTCAGGCTCTCTTCACCCCAGCCTCCACACTCTCAATTTGACAGCGTGTCTGCTCCAATTGCATCCCTAGTCAGGCTTCATGATTTTTCATCTGCTGTGACCCACGTCCTCACATCATCACATGAACCATCCACTAGAATGTTATACACTAGCAAATGGAGGAGGTTTTCTATCTGGGCTGAAGAAAGAAATGTAGACCCTTACACTGCATCCATCCCAGAATTTTTTCCTGAACTTTTCCATCAGGGATCTGCTGCTGCTACAATTAGGGTCCAGTTGGCAGCGATATCTAATTTTCATTTGGGTCAACATGAGTCTAACCTGATGTCACATAGATTGCTGAGACCCCCTTTTCAGGAACTGGTAGCTTCCTGGGATCTAAACTTTGTCCTGTCCAAAATAACTTCTCCGCCCTTTGAACCTTCTCATTTGTGTCCACTGAAATTTCTGTCTTGGAAGACTTTGTTTCTGGTGGCCATCACATCTGCTAGACGAGTATCAGAGTTACAAGCATGGCTTATCAAGCCCCCTTATTTGATTTTCCACAGACAGAGTTTCCCTTCATACAAATCCATCCTTTATCCATAAAGTTTTTTTTCACAATAACTTGAACCAAACTATAGAGTTGCCGGTGTTCTTCCCTAATCATGCCAATGCAGCAGAATGCAAATTTCATCAGCTGGATGTTCACAGACCAATACGGTTCTATCTTCACAGGACTAAGGAACTTAGAAAGTCAGACCAATTGTTTGTATCATTCTCTGATTTTAGACTAAGTCTCCCAGTATCCAAAGTGACCCTATGAAATTGGATTTTGAGCTGCATTTCTTTCATTTATTCTTCTAATGGAAAGACTCCACCTTTCAAGATTAAGACTCATTCTACATGATCCCAGTCTACATCTGCTGCCTTCCAAGCCAGAGTTCCAATTGACAATATTTGTGCAGCAACAACCTGGGCTACCCCTCATACCTTTATTACTCATTACAAATTGGACCTGACCTCTAGGAGTAGAGCCTCCTTTGGTTCCACAGTACTCGGGAGTATTTTTCCGTGAGCCACCCAAGAATAAGGTGCTAGGGACACTGTCCCATATGTAAGAATGAAGGCGAGATAGGACTACAGAACATAAAGAAGTTATGTACGCACCATAATGTTCCATGTTTGTAGTCCATCTCGCCCTTCATTCTTAGGAACCCACCCACCTACCCCCATTGTGGAAGGATCTGGAGACAAGATAGTAGTACCATAATAGGGTGGAGACCTTTCATTATTGTTCTTTCTGGATAGCCTTAGATCTGTCTTTCTATAGTTTAGCAGCAAACAAGATCTTGGGATTGTACTGGCACACTATGGGATACCTATCTAGCCACGAGCCTACTAGAAGACTTTGAGCTTTGTAATAGGGTGAGTCGGAGCCGAGGATTGGCTCCGAAACCATATGTTAGAATTAAGGGCAAGATGGACTACAAACATGGAACATTATGGTGAGTATACAACTTATTTTTTCCCATACTTATTAGAAAGAGTAGGAATGGAATTAACGAAGTGCTTCTCAGCTGAGTAAGGCTATAGCTGCTGGGTCAGATTTGGGAATAGTATATACAAAATTGAAAGACTGAGTAACTTTATACATCCTGTCTGCCATTTTAGGGACAGCTGACTATCAGAAAAATTGCAGGCAGTAAGCCACACATCCTCTACAGCAGACAGGGCAGGAGGAATGGGTGTAGGTTCTGGAAAATCCTAATGTAGCAACTCATAGTAGTCGTTTCTAGGTGAGGCAAATTGCAGCAAAGGCAAATTGTTAGCCTGCTGTGGTAGCAAAGGCTGTTTTGATAATTTTTTCTTTTTGTGACTAGAAAAAAGACAGACCATGGGAGTGACATGGTCAAGCCGAAAATGGTTCCTCTATCCTGGAGAAAACCAAGCAACAATGCCGGTAAAACTACCATTCCGCAAAAGTAACTTTTTTTTTTTTTTGACAGAAAACGCAGTAAAAAGTATTTTCAAACACTATGGCAGCTCCACAACCTTAAAATAAACATAATTTCTCCACACAAAAAAAATGTATCCATTAGATAACACTACTTTTAGATGGGCAGAAATGAATGCTCCATTTAAAAGTATGTTAGTCTCATGACACTCAATTAAAACACCACACTGCTGGCTTTAAAATAAATTTCCTGAAGAGGAAATTAATAAAACTTCAGTAAAAAAAAAAAAAAAAAAAAAAGAAAGAAAGAAAATGGAATCCCCCCCCAAAGGGAACTGTCCAGCTAAGGAAACCACAAGCCGACTGTCGATTCTAAAAGCCTCAGAGGAGAATACTCTTCATGGCACTAAAGCTCTGAAGGGCTTTGCAACCGAAATTTGTCTTTTAGTCTGCTCACCTCAAGCCCGTTTGACAGTTTGGGCATGTGTAAGATGCCCTAAAGCTTTGGAAGCTGGCCAGAGGTTTATCCTTGGCAGGGTGTAACCCATGTAATGAAGGCTGCTGCAGCAGTGTTCAATAGGAAAAACATCTAACCGTGAAAGTAATGAAGATCAAAACTTAAGCATGTAACATGGTTGATACAATTTGGGGACAACAGACTCCTGTACAGCAGAATGTTGATTATCGGAACGGTGGTTATACAAACGACCGGTTATCTGAACAGTGGTGCTGATGAAGCATTTTGAGTGCCAGATGTTCTGGCATATAGTATTCATTTAAATATTTTATTGTGCAGCATGTACCTTTTTAAGGTTAGTGTCAGAGGGTCGATTAACCATCTCCAGGAGGTGATGCATCAGTCAGGAAGTGACATGTAGACGTAAAAAAGCCATGTCCAATATCATTAGATTTGCTCTGTGTGTCTGTGTGTATAAAATGTTAATTTCCAATTGTGCAAACAAATCTGTTTTATTAACACACATCCCAGTTAGTTCTGATAATCGACGTTCGACTGTGTAAGTGCAGAATATAAGCCAGAGGAGTCGTTTATAGTTACTGTAGTTCCTTTTTTTTTAAAGAATACTTAAAGTTGGCATTTTCAAACTTTGCATTCATTAACTGACTCTAGTTGGTTCTCTGCTCTTTGCAACAGTGAAGTTTCTTGCTACAATAGAGTAGAGTAAGTATACTGTTAAGTCTGGCACAGAAGGTTTAATTTCCGAAGTTTTATCATTTATTATGTCTATTAGCACTTAAGACCATAGTACCCAGCTGTTAGGTTTGTTTGGCCTTGTAGAAGTGAATCAAAGTCTTATTCACTTTAACTGTAGTTTTGGGTTGTCAGGAAGAATTGTAACATATGATAATCTTACATGTAAATACGATACAAAAAGCATGCTGTGCATTTTTGATCAACTTTCATGTTAGCTGATGAATCATCCAGCAGAACATTTCCTTCTTTGTTCTAAGCTTTTTATAGGTTCATAGGCAAGTACTAGGCTAGCTGCCTTTTCAAGTCATTTTAAGCCTAGTACAATTTTTGTTCTTGAAATAATCCCATATGGTGTTTGGCCTTACCCATTTCAGGGTTGATAATTATGTATTACTCCAAGGGGAATCACTGGGATCATACCATAGGTAATTTGAGGGGACTTTTGCATGGGATAAAGCATTTAGGAGCTGCCTCTTTCCATTAGTAGTACAGGGGAATCAGTCCTGGGGTAAATTTTCTGTTTTCCATCCATAGATATAAGTTGCAATTGAATATGGACAGGTATGAACCCTGTTTTTATGTGGATGTTCCACAGCAACATTATCCTCTGTGAGATATACCTGTCCCTCCAAACCATTCTGTTGATGTTCCAGAAGAGGTTCAGATCACTAGACAGAGTATTTCTGATGCCATTTGACTTGCTGATGTGTAGTAAATCCATCAGTAATGAGTCAGAGGATGCGTTTTATGCCAGACACAGGTCACCTCTTGTGCGTAGAATACTGTGTTTAGTGAAACTGCTTTGAGTTGGTCCTTGTAGGACAGATTGATTAGGCTTTGTATCTTTTTAGTAAGGTATTGTCTGTGGGTGTTCCAGCTGTTGCATGTGTCTGGACAGCTACATGCCAAAGAGGCCATTATACTCTGACTGGCCTATTGAGTGCTAAGTAAAGGGGGACAATGACAACCCTAGTTTGAGACACAATCCTTTTGTTTATAAGCTGCGCAAGATAGAAGGACTTTCCTACAATAATAGATACATGTTGGTCAAAAGTTAGGTTACTAAAACTTTTAAAATAAAAAAGGAAAGGCAGTGGCTCCAAAAGCTCCAAAAATACTGTTTAATGTCATTAAACAGTTGTTTTGGAGCTTTTGGAGCCATTGCCTTTCCTTTTTTATTTTAAAAGTTAGGTTACTGTGCACATAAGTCCCCAAATAACTGGGTCAACTCTTAGAGGCTTATTGTTAATGTGGTAGTTGCCGGGGGTAGATGACTTACTAAAGAATGCAATAATCCATTTTGTGGCAGGCCATGGTTTTGGCACCAGTTATTTATTTGGGACATATGTTCCTGCAGAATTTCGAAGTTATTTGGGGATTCAGTGACTACTCCTAGCTTGCAGTCATCTGCAAACTTAGTCAGCCAGAACCCTTTGGTATTGGCTTTTACTTCAGAAAAGTAGATGCCAAACAGGAGATTTCCCAGCACAGAACCCTGGGCATCTCCACTCATGACTGGTCTCTTTGTAGAGGTAACTTCCCTTATTTTGATTATCTTTATCCCTTATTTTGATTATCTGCATCCTATCTGTGAACTAGCTGTAATCCATCAGCTGACCCAGTGGTTTATTCCCATTTTATTTAGCTTTTTTACTGTGCCTGAGAGGGGAATTGTGTCAAAACCTGTGGATAGGTCAAGGTGCGATGTGTTTACCATTTTGTCTTCATTCATTGCTTTGGTGACTTTAAAAAAAAAAAAAAAAAAAAAATCTTCCATGTTGAGTAAGCATGACCTGCCCTTGAAAATCCAAACTGGGATGGGCCTAGTGTTTGTAAGTTCCCTATGTTCTGATTGATTAATTCTATGGCTTTTGCTTATGAGACTGGTCATACTTATGGGTCTGTGGAAGGCCCTTTTTTATGGAGGGGAATGACTGGAGCTGTTTTCCATTTGCTTGGTACAAAACATGTATGGAGGCTTAGATTGAGCAGTGTTGCTAGGGCTGTGGCTAAATCATGCTTCATGATATTTAAGATGGCTCCATGGATATTGTCAGGACCCATCGATGCAGTTTTTTTAGCTTTTGATAACACTTTTAGGACTTGGTCTTGCGTGATAGGTGGAGGGGAGCCAGTTTCAGGTGTATCTTGAGGGACTCACAATGGAGACAAGGGGACAGACTTAAAGCTAAATTTATTGGCCAGTAGATTTGCTGTATCTTCAGCCTCAGTATAAGTAACATCATTCACAGTCAGCTCCGGGCATTGCATTTTGCTTTTGAGATTGTGAACATAACTAAAAAAAATGCCTTGTGATTGTTCTTGGCTTGAGTCACTATTTTAGTCTCAAACTTGGCTTTGGTGGATTTTATTAAGCTCCTGAATTGTTTGTTTTAGTGACAAGGGGTCTACCATTCTGGGAATTGCTCTTCTTACTTTTGGTCAAAATTCTTTTCATTTTATTATAGTTTGTTAATATGTTGACTCTACTGTGTTAGTTTGCTTTTGGGGTTTGCCATGCACTTGTTCCTACAGAGGGTACAGTTATATGCAAGCAGCTGTTTATTTCCTGGTGTACTTTTCTGCATATTCAGTGGAGTTAACTGGGATTGGTGTGGATTTGAAGCTTGCCAATATATCACTTAGGAGTAGATAGTTTGCCTTAAAGAAATTTCTCAAGGTACCTTGTCTAGAAGTGATTTCTGGTTTGTTTTATTTCGAAGGAGACTGCGTTATGGTCAGATCTAACAAATGATGAACATACACAAGGGTTGATGAAAAGATGCTCCCATATTAGTAAGGACAGGATCCAGGAATGTTATTCCCCCTAGTGGGTACTGTGATTAGTAATTCCAGGACTTTAGTAATGGCAAAGTCCTGGAGTCTCTGTGCTTGTGCGCTAGTGGTGGTGCAGCTTTCCCAGTCTATAGATGGATAGTTCAGATCACCTCAGAAAATTTTATTGGGTTTAATACTGGATGATTCTAGTTCCTGTAGATAGGCATTAAGGCTTTGTTTTGTCATAAAGAGAGTTCTGTAGCTAGCGAATATATGTTACAAGGCCTTTCTGATGGTTATTTGGATGTGAAGAAGCTCTAGTGCAGCATGCTGCTTTACTGACCTTGATGCGAGTCTCTTCTGGATATACATTGAGACACCACCACCTTTTTCCCCTGCTATATATTAGTTTGTCTAAACATGTGGAATGTGTTATAGCTCTGCGCAACTGGAATGTTCTACCGTATTTTAAACCATATCTCTTTCACTGTACAGATGACAGTAGCAGGTTTATCAGGTTAGCATTGCCTAAAAAAAAGCACTATAGGGGTGGACATTGTCTTTGCCAATAATCAAAAGGAGAGAGAAATATTTAAAATGCTTTCACTACAGTGGCTTCTCTGGAATCTGTCTTTATTAAGAATACAGAGTAAGGAGGAAAACTGGGTAGCATTAATCTTATTAATGGTTATTAAATTGTACTTTTCCTCAGGAACACCCAATGTTGTGTCCTGGCAGTGAACAGTCACTGAAGACTTTCACTGTTTTACATAGTTTCCTTTAGTAACTTGTACTTGTACTTCTGTACCTGTAATCCTTAACAGACTTTGGGTCCGTGCAGTATCTTACGTTGTTTAGTAGTAGTAGGCATGTTTACTTCTTGAGTTTTTTTCATCAAGTCATAAATGAACTTAGAAATCCATGAAAATAACTGTTTCACAGAAAGCAATTTGTTCTTTTTTAGTACTAATTTATAGCAGTTTTCTCACTGACATGTTTTGACTTATTTGTTAGGGTGCAGAGATGAAGAAAAGCTTTTACTTTTTCACATGAATTGCTGTCATTTGTTAAAGTCCAATGTGCTTGTTTTTGAATACTAATGTGCCTTCAATGTTTAAATAACATTTTGAATGTTTCCATATAAACTGCATTTATCTGGGCGCTATTGCTTATAGTTCCAAGATGTTCTTATTTTTTTTTTCTTGTTTTTGTTATTGTTGGCTATTTAGAATATGGGTATTCAAGTCAATGGTTGCAGATATCAAGCAAGTAAGAAGCTATAAAGAAATAGATTAGTTATTGAGATGTCACCTCTGGCTCTTTTTGAGTAAATACTGATGGAGTAAACAGCCCAGGGGTGGGTGGGAAGGCTTTCTTCACTACTTAGCATGATCTAAGTTTGGCTGGTTACTTACTTACACAAAAGATCAGTAGGCGTGGATCCATTGTCCAACATTTCCTGGTGCTTCAGATTTTCCCAGACTGCTGTATACAGTGCACCATGCCAGTTCTATGTTTCCATATCTGAGGTAGATGCAGTAAGGCAGCAAGTGACTAAGCCAAAAGAACAAAGACTGTGTCACTTATTGTGGGGAAGGCAGGCTGTATCAGTGTAGCTGATGGCTCGCTGTTAGGCTGTGCATATGAAGTCTGCATCTGATAGGAGTGGGTCTATACTCCAAAACAGGATGGAGTTTTAAGCCCTAAATTAATGTAACTCGGATCACAGCAGCCCAAATGAATGATCTAGACCTTGAAGCTAGTTCTAGTTTGTTTTGCTTCATAAGTGTGTCTTAAGGAGAGCATATGGCAATATCATCTACTGAAAAGTTCCTACGGAAGACTGTGGAAGTAGCGCCTTTAGGATCCCTAGGTTAACTCTTTGCTATTGTAGATGTAACAGGATTTGATGCTGTTAGATACTCTTGCATACAGAAAACTAAAATTAATGTTTAGAAGGACTCTGAGGGGAATAAGAAGGTAGCTACAAGTAAATCAGTTTTTGATCTTATTGATAATTGTATACATAATTTCACAATATAAACTGAATATTATATTGTATGCGGGTGGCCATGGTGGTGCAGCGGTTAGCGTTGTCGCCTCACAGCAAGAGGTTCTCTGGTTCGATCCTCAGCTGGGGTGCCTTCTGTGTGGAGTCTGCATGTCCTCCCTGTGGTCGTGTGGGTTTCCTCCCACATCCCAAAGAGACTCAGTAGGTGGACTGGACACTCTATGTTGGCCGTAGGCATGAGTGTGTGCATGTGTGTTCCGGGCTGGCAACTCGACACCGTAAAACTCCACTGCCAATCATGGGCAGACAGGTGATCCACTGTGGTGACCCCTAACCGGGAAAAGCCGAAAGAAGAAGAAGAAGAAACCACTTAGTTAGATTGACTTTAGAATCTTTCTGACTCCCAAGATTTGGGATTGAAGGAAACGAGTAACTGAATGTGTCCTGGTGTTTTTGACCCTATTCAAATACTATCTTGACGGCTTGTGAATATTCAGACAGTGCAAGAGGAGCTTCCTATGGTTACAGTAATCTGTTAAGAAGACAGGAAAGTAAATGTCCTAGTTGAGATTAGACTCTGCACCATAGGAATAAACGAGGGAATTGTCCTTAGGAGAATGTGATTCAGATGAAAAAAATTGAATATGGAGGTTGTGCGAAAAAGGCATGGATCTCCGAAATCTTTCTGATGGTGGTGATTGCAGCTAAAAAAAACGTGTCTTTTAAGACACAACCTTAAGCTGTTTGAAAGTAGCTGATTTGAAAGGGGCCTGTGTTAATTTCTATAACACAGCTTAGAAATCCCAAGGAGGCACTTGGTCATGCTCAGGGGCCTCAAGCAGAAACTGCTGTTTAAGAAGACTGTCAGTGATACAAAATAGCTATCTTAGTTGATATGCAGAGTCGTAGGACCGATAACTTTCCAATATACGCAATTTAATAATGAAATGCAATACACTAACACAATAAACTGAGCGCTTTTGGTAGGATCATTTCGAAGTGATCCTACCAAAAGCGCTCAGTTTATTGTGTTAGTGTGTTGTATTTCATTATTAAATTGCGTATATTGGAAAGTTATCGGTCCTATGACTCTGCTTACAGTGCTGCTTGCCGTTTTTGGTTTTACTAGTTTGTGGTTTTGCATTCAAGACTTGTTTGTATCTTAGTTGATATGTTATGATGGAAACTGGAAATAGTGCCATTATGGTCGTTGATATAAGAATTAACTTAAATCAGAAGGGACACACCAGCTATGTGATCTAGGTTGCCTGGGACTGGTGAAGGAACTAGTGCTAATTCCCATGTCCTAGCTCAAACTGAAACAAAATGTGTACACTTGTTCTAATGAGTTGTCTTGGTGTTGGGCATTTGTAAAAAGAAGAGAACTGACACTACTGTTTTACAAAAAGCAAGGATTTTTGTCAACTGCTGGAAGTAGAGAAAGCACTCTGTGAACTTCAGGAAGTGAATATCCAGGTGAGATGCCCTTGCTGGTTGGGACATCAAAGTCTTGGTTGGTCTGAGCAAAACTGGCTTCTCTTGAAGAGGCAGCAAATGAGGGAACCAGGTTCAGCCAGAAGGGGCTGTAAGGATGACACAGTCTTAAGAAGCTTCTCCTTGTGTATATGAACTTTATCGTCAGAGGAAAAAGAGAGGAAAGTGTAGTAGAATTCTTGTAGCTATAAAAGAGCTAGAGAATTTCTTGGACTTCACAGGGATGCATTTTGGAGTTGGTTGGAGATGCAGACAATGTGTTCTGCTACTAAGAAGTAGTTGGTAGACATGGCCAGTACCCAACTTCTCATAGTTTCCTCACACAGAGGATAAAATCGGGTTGTCCCATTTATTGATGTATCGTACAACTGATATACTGTTAGTGGTGATAAGACCCATGATAGCACGGAATCCTGGAGGGACTGAAAAGCTGGCGGAACCTGTCTCATCCCTGGTATGTTGATGGGACATGAGAATTTCTTGGGTGACCATATAGTTTAAATTGTCCTTCAGTTGAAATGCCCCCCCCCCCCCCCCACTATTGGGATGATGCATCTTTGCAGATGAAGGAAGGTGGAAGAAACCACCATGATAGCCTAGTATATACCTATGAACCTATGATAGGTGTCATCTGTGAGCATGGACCTTCTGCCCCATCAGGTCTGTATTGTCTGACCATTAAATCCAAAGGGTCCCCAAAAATGCTCATTTGTAATCTGGCTAGGGGAATCCTGGAGATTGATGCCGCCATGAGACCCAGCACTCCAAGAGGGTGATGCACTGAAATAGGTTCATAGGTTCATACTAGGCTATCTGCCCTAGGGCATTTGTAAGCCTAGCCAGAGTTGTGTGGCTTTCACCACCCCTTAGGTTGAAGAATACTATACCCATTAGTTTGCCGTGCCTCTGTCCAGCAGTGATACAGAGATGATCCCCGGGGTAAACCTACGATCTCCCATCCACTGGTCAGGATTCCTCTTGAACAGAGCCAGCGAGGTGCTCTGTCTCACATGGACCGGGATTCTGTTCCACAGCATAGGGAGTCTCTGGGTAATGAATCTGTCCCTCCAGCATGTCCTATTTATATCTGTGTTGAGGTTTAAGTCTCTTGCTCTTGTGGCTCTGGTGGATTTGGATTTTTTGAGGTGGAGCATGTCCATTAATTCCGGGTTGGACATGGCTTTGTATGTCAGGCACAGGTCACCTCTGAGTAGACGGTATGCGACTGAATAGAGCTGGAGTTTCTTCAGTCGGGCAGCATATGGCATATTTTTGAGCCCCTTTATCCTTTTGGTGAGGAACTTTTGCGGTCTTTCCAATTGCTGCAGGTGTCAGGTAAGATGCATTCCGAATGGGGCATTGTACTCAATCATTGGTCTGATAAGTGAAGAGTACAGGGGAACAATGACCTCCCTCGATCTGGATGTGAATCCCTTCATAATCAGGTGGGCAATGTAGAAGGTCCTCCTAACCACTTTGACAATGTGAGTGTCAAAATAAAGGTTACTGTCAACTTTGGTCCCCAGGTCCCTGATAACCTCTTCTGTGCTTAATGGATTGCCACCTATGTGGTAACTTGGGGTTACCTTGTTTTTATCAAAGGGTATGACTATACATTTTTTGGCATTTAGCTTAAGGCCATGGCTCTGGCACCAGTTATCCGTTTCTATGAGACCTCTCTGAAGGATATCTGTGTCTGATGGATTTTCAACTATGGCGCCCAGTTTGCAGTCATCTGCAAACTTTGTCAGCCACAATCCTCCTATGTTTGCCTGCACTTCTGAAAAGTAGATACCGAACAAGAAGGGGCCCAGGACTGAGCCCTGTGGGACACCGCTTGTGACCGGCTTGGAGTCTGACATGGCACCAGCAACTCTAACCCTTTGGGTTCTGTTCTTGAGCCAGTTTGCAACCCATCTTGTGACATATGGGTTTACATTTAAGCTGGTGAGCTTTTCTATCATACCTGAGTGGGGTATTGTGTCGAAAGCTTTTGCAAGGTCAAGGTAGGCTGTGTGAACTGCTTTACCCTCATCAATGGCCTTGGTGACTGTTTCAAAAAAGTCGACCAAGTTCAAGAGGCATGATCTGCCCTTGACAAAGCCGAATTGGGTAGGATCCAATGTCTGTAGGTCCCCTATGTCTTTATTTATGAGTTCCATTATGCTCCTCTCCATAGCTTTGCAGACCAGGCTTGTTAAGCTTATGGGGCGGTAATTACCAGGGTCTGTAGAAGCACCGCCTTTGTGGAGTGGGACCACAGTTGCCGTACGCCACTCTTTGGGTACGTATCCTGTGGTAAGGCTAAGATTAAACAGCAGCCTTATGTGTGGGTTTAGTTCCTCATTGAGTTCGTGTAGCACACAGCCGGGGACACCATCCGGTCCCATTGATGCTGTGTTTTTAGCTTTAGAGAGAGCAGCTCTCACCTGGGCATTTGAGATGATTGGGAGGCTACACTCTGCTGGGATAGGTATTTCACCTTTTGGGGGGGGGGGGGGGATTTTCAATGAACCTGTCTGCCAGTATGTTTGCAATGTCTGTGGGTTCAGTGATTTTTGTATCATTTTGGACTAATTCTGAGCATATCTGGGGGTTTCCACCCAGATTTCTAACATAGCTAAAGAAGGCCTTATGATTGTCTTTTGAGTCCTTGGCGATTTTTCTCTCAAAGTTGGCCTTGGATGATTTTATGAGTGATTGTAGTTTTTTACTAGTATTGATCAGAGATGTCTTCCCTTTTAGGGATTTTGCTCTATCTTGTAGTAGCTTTCTCCTCTTGTTGTAAAGTTTGTTTATGGCTGGGGTCCACCAGATCGGGCGCTTGCCTTTGGTGAAATCACTTGAGAATGAGCAGCAGTTTTGGGAATTAACATCTAAACTCTGTTAATATGGAGTCTTGCCATCTATGTGAGACTGTTCAGCTCACCACCTGTGGAAACCAGGTGCTGAGATGGCTGTTGCTGGGACTGGAGAATTTTCAGTTTAATGCCTACAGAATGAAGGAGACTCCTCAGCCCCTGTTTCACCATCATAAGCCAATCTTGGGAAGGAGCAGCAAGAAGTCAGTCATCCAGGTAGGGAAATGCCTTGTCTTCCTGCAGGCACAAATGAGCTGTAATCACAAGTGCATATTTATGATCTCTTTGGGAATGGAGGTGGAACCAAACAGCAGTATCCAAAATTTGTAGTGACTGACTCCATGCCTGAAGTAAGAAACATCATGTGCTACTTACGGTTCTTCATGTGTAGGTCAGTGTCTTGGATGGCCAGTAAACATATTCACTGTCCACAACATGTGGAAGGTGTCCTTCAGAACAAAGGTATTTTGGATGTTTAAGCTGAGAATGGCGTAAAATTCCTGGTCTGTCGTAGCACCAAAAAAAAAAAAATCTGGGTAAAACTCTTAACCCTCTATTATCTAGCAGGACCTTTTGGATGGCTGTTTTTCTTAACTGATGAAGCATCTTTTGATTTGCCAAATCTTTCTGACAAGATTAGACATCCGACAGAGATTCTGGAGGGAGCACTTGGCACAGAATAAATATGATTCTGTATCACCTGAAAATGATGGTGTGTACCCATATGTTAGTGAGGATTGAAAGCAATGCTGCCATATTGAAGGAAAAGTGACCTCTGATTGCCAGCAGGTGGAGATGAAGTCGCGCAAGTCTTAAGGGCTACTGCGGGCCCTCCCCCATAGAAGAACCACAACTACTTGATGATTGTCACTTAACCCTTTCTGTGGCAATTTCAACCTATTTGTAAGCAGCTTGAGTGCCTTACCTGAGGTTTGTTTGTTTTGCCTGACCCTAAACTAAATCTCACTGTGGCTTTAATGAGTTTTGGAGATGGAGTGTTGTAGGGAGGAAAATTTGATTCAGCCACATTCAGAGCTTTTCCCTTCCTGCTATATCTTCTCCATGTGTGCCTTAACCTCTGTGCCAAGGATTTCAGGACCATGAAAGAAGTTCATAAAACTTAAAACTCACATATACTCAACCAAAACTAGATAACAAGAGCACCAAAACAAAAAAAGAGACAATAAATCCAACCACAGGACTACCAACATAACTTTAAGTGCTTTCACTCACTTTAATGCACATGAGCTTCTTCAGAACAAACACTCCATTAATTTACAAACTGTTTAAATACCATTTGATATCAAATCACATGACTTTCATTTTGAAAAACCTTAAAGTGAAATAACTAAATACATTTGAATTATTGAATCAAACTGTTATTTGATGCACATATTGTCACCACAATAATATCTAATAAAATAGTTTAAATATCCATATAGTAAAAAACTATAAAATTATTTAATCCTAGCCATCTGCAGAAAACATTTCATGTTAACTGCACCATTGAGGCCAGGAGGTTCATTAGCTAATAATAATATCTGCCACAAACTTTCCTTACACTCTAAAAGTGTCTTATAATCACCAGAAAACAAGTCTGTGTTAATCCTTTCCAAGACAAAAAAAGAAAATTTCTTGAGCAGTACACATTCTGTGGAATGAACAGCTAGAGGATTGTTAACATCCTTCTTTCTTATAGCTAAACAATGCTCATAAATTCTTTTGTTTAACGCTCTAATGGTTTTCCCAACATAGAACTTTTGGCATGTGTCACATGTTGCAGAATATACCACATTAGTCATGTTGCAACAGTAACTCCCTTTAGCCACAAACTTTCTTTTTAAATGTTTGAAATCTAAACTGGACACATTACTCATGTATCTACACTGTTTACATTTACCACATGAAAAACTTCCGACTGAACGAACTACTGAACTTGTACTCTGATTTTTCTTAAATTCTAAAATGTGCTTGATGCTAGTTACCTTTTTGTAACTAAAAAATGGTTTGTCACCTAAAATCTTGACCAATTCTGCATTGCCCCAAATTACCTACCAGTGTTCCAAAAGAATCCTTCTTATTACACTCATTTAATTGCAAATAGGTATAGGAAAAGCTAAAATGAAATTATTGTAACCACCATTCGTGACACTATGAGATGACATTGTTGTCCAAAATTGGACGTGCAGAAGTGACCCTAAGTTGTATAACCTCCTGAACAATCCTGTGAAGCCAATTCAAGTCATAACCTCTTTGTTGAAAAAAACTTAAGAATTTGTCTACTTCTTCTAAAAAAACGGAATATTCAGTGGTCAATCTGCTGAGTCGTATAAACTGACCTTTGACGACCCCACTTTTCATATGGTCAGGATGTAAACTCTCACGATGTAAGTACTGGTTAACAAAGGTGTTCTTTCTAAAAATCTTGCTCTGAAAATGCAAAATGTTAATGTCAAAAGTAAGATGTAAATCTAGGAAGTCTATGGAGTCCCCAAAACTGCCAATAGTGAACTTCAAAAAAGTAGTGCTACGATTAAGATGCTCAACAAAAAGTAAAAAACTATCATAGCTGCCCTTCCAAAGAAAGATTAAATCATCTATGTATCGCCTGTAAAACAAAATGTTTTCTACAAAAGGCGACACATAAAGATGTTTCATTTCCCAAAGGGCCATAACAATATTGGCAAATGAGGGTGCTACTCTTGACCCCATATATATAATGAGGTGACATCCAAACTTGCAAAAGAAAAGGAAGTAGAAGAGCCATCTACCACTTTAAGTTCATTTAACAGTTCTAGTAAATGTCAAGAGTCCCTTAAATAAAACTTAGATACATGAACAAATGGATTAAAGATGCTATCAAGCCAAACTGAAATGGGTTCTGTTTTAGAGTATGATGCAGATACAATAGGCCTAAAAGTGGGGGCAAGTACGATTTTTATGTACTTTGGGAATACCAAACATTACAGCCATTTTAAGGTATTCCACTTGTAAAAACATGTACGTGTCAAAATCTATGCTGCCTTCACAAAATAAATCAAATAAAGTAGTGTCCAAATTCCTAAAGCAGTTGAGAATGTATTCACTACTAACTGCCTTACAACAGCTGTCATCAGCAAGTAAAGTAAGCATAGCTTGTTCATAAGATGTAGTCTTCATAACTACTAATGAACCCCCTTTATCTGCCTTCATAACTCTAACTTCATTGTTGTTACTTAAGTTAAACAGAGCCCTTCTTTCACCCTCAGGGAAATTAGAGTCAAGAATATATCTTTTCATAGTTCTAAACTGTTTCTCACAAAGTGTACCAAACATTTGGATGGTAGAATTCAAAGCTGGATTGTAAGTACTGTTCTTTTTAAACACATTTGTCACAGTTTGAACATTGGGAATGTTGTCCGATAAAACTTAAATTTAATTTCCTGAGGTACAATCTAAAATCCACAATTAATCTAGGAATATTCACAGCATTATTGGGAACAAAACAAAAGCCCTTTTTCAGAACAGAAATAACTTCATTGTCTAGTGTATCACCAGTCAAATTCAGCACTTCTATGTCAAAAGTCAGTTCTTTCTCCGATTCCTCCCTTTCACGTTGTTCTTGTTGCTCACTTGTGTCCACTTGGGAGTCTTTTTGTTCCCTGTGGAGTCCACTAAAAAAGGACCCAAATCATTGCTGTTGTTTCCTTTATTGTTATTAGACACTTGTGCAGAATGGCTGTTGTTATTACCATTACCAGTATTGTCAGAACAATCAGAATTATCAACCACTGCACTTGAATTGTTGTTGCTGTTGTCAGTATTATTAACACAGTCTTATTAGTTGTAGATGGAAAATATCTCTTGCTTTGAACACTGTAATTGAATTTAAGCGGATACACTGACCCATTAGAGTAAATCTCTAATAAGCTTACCTGGTTTCCTAAGCACTATTGATGCTTTATGTCTTGTCAACTTTAACACCAATGCTACAATACAAAGTATCGAAGCAAGAAAAACTAGAGGAAGACTTAATATTTATGTCCAAAGTCTCCATTTCCTCTTTCATAGGTTCATAAAACTACTTTAATTCCTTAGCAAACTCTGTAAGCTGGAGCCAGGCTTGGTGATGACGCACACTGCCATTCTTGCTGAACGATCCTCCACATAAAGCCACATTTATGGTGAAGTTGGACATAGAAAACCTCATTGTTGATAAAAACAGAAGTTTTTCTGTGATTCAAGTATCGTTTTAGGAAACTCCATCATATAGCTCCAAGCATGACCGTGCCTTCAAAACAAAAGCAAATGTATATGCACTCTTTCAAGGTAAGTATTCACCATGTATTCCTTGTCAGCCAGATGAATTACAAGCCCTGACATGATGGGACCTGCTGCAGAAACTACCGTATGTGCTCTGGGAGTCTCTGGCCAGAGCACATAATCCTTGAGAGGGCGCAGTAGTTTGTTTGACTTCTTAGGAACAGGGGCTACTTTCTTAGGGGTAGTCAAAGCAGTCTGGATATCCATTCTAGTAATGTCCAAGATAGGTGGGACCATCTGTTTGAATCTGAAGATTTCTATTGTAAGATGAAAGTGCTTTTCTCAGTTGAATAAAAACTTGAATGACACCAAGTATGTGTAGAAATCTACTGCAAGACAAAAGCACTTATCATTGCTGAGTAAAAAGTTAAGTAACACTGGTTATTAGTCTGGGTTATTTCTGAAATTCAACATTATAGGAATGGCAACTTTATTTTTACTAGTATTCTACCTCCATATCCACAGGTCACCAAGCACTGTTTAATTGTAGGACTACCTGGCCACACCTTTAGTAGCTTTTTCACCCCCCCCCCCTTTCTCTCCCCACTAAGACCTGGAATCGGGTTGGATTAGCAGCAGGCTTTCTTTTCAAAGTGAGCCCTTTGAGCTTTGATTTTCTTAGACAAAGAAAGGATGTCAGCAGTCTCAGTTGATTACAGACCCTTAACCCTGACCATCCTCATTTGTAAGGCTGTGGAAAGGATTTCATCCTTCCTCAACCAGTTTTTCTCATTTTTCAAATAGGCTCAGTGTGGCACTTCAGCAGTGACAGTCATCTAGAGCCAAGATTCACACCGTCTAGGTGGCTAGCTCTGCCATGGTTGGTTGTCCTTCCATATCACTCATACACACCCACACACCTATGGCCAGTTTGTAGTGTCCAGTCCATCTAATGCCCATCTTTGAAGTATGGCAGAAAACTAGAGCACCTGGAAAAAACCCACATGAACACAGGGAGGACATGCAGACTCCACACACAAGTAACCTACAGTGAGACTCAAGTTGGAGAATGTGCCACCCCTGTGGAAAGGATTATTATGGAGTTAATAAATAAGGACATGGGTAGCTTGCAAACTCTTTGACTCAAGCCTGTTCATAGTCATCAAGGGCAGATCCTTAACCTTGTTGACTGCTATAAGAATGTTCCTAAAGCAATTGATGAGGGCAGATCAGAGCACACTACATATGTAGACCTTGCAAAAACATTTAACACCATCCCACACTTGGATATCATAGATAAACTCTCTCAGCTAACTGTAAATCCCTGTATCTCTCATTGAAGAGGAAATTATCTCATAAATATAACTCAGGAAATTGGGGTGATTGGCTGTAAGAAAGATCTGTCACTAGTGGTATATCTCAGGGTTTAGTCCTTGAACCACTCCTTTTTGACACTTACTTCTCAGAGGTCAAAGTAAATGTTAATGTGCAGATGACTTTGAACTTGGTGCCATCATAAACTCACCAGAGGACACCAGTATCCTTCTAGAGGGCCTCTTCCAGACAAATTGCTGATATCAAAACCACTAACAAAAAATAAAGGCCAAGAAAAGAATAATTGTATCCTTCATAGGTTCGTAGGCATGTACTAGGCTAGCTGCCCCTGCAGTCAATTTTAAGGCTAGCCAGTTTCCCTTTTTGTGCTCTTAGCAACCTATCCTTTCTCACATATCACACATTTGCAAATCCAGAGAAAGTCTGAACACCCGCTGAAAGGATCGGTCTGTTTTGCATCATAAATAGAACATGTTGGAGGGATAGCTGTGTCTCACAGGGTCTTCTGTTGAAGGGATAGCTGTGTCTCACAGGGTCTTCTGTTGAACTGTCTTCCACTCCCCTTTAAGTGAAGTAGTCTTACTCTATTCAGAGGTAATTTGGATAAATAAATGGGAAACTGCAGATTCCCCCCATGTTTAGCACCTATATCCCCCATGGATAGGAAAACAAGTAAATGTCTCAAAAAATCTTTGTTTTGCCTGCCTCGGGGTTATTAGTATGTAAAATATGTTATGATCCTCGCAGGTAAGTACTAATGAACCCATTTCAGCCACAGCCCAAGGTGTTACACTAGAAGTGTAACATACAATTTCAAAGGAGACAACAGCAAAAAATGTTAGTAACCATATGAAATACTGAGCCTCGTTACTGCAAGTCCAAGAATATCAAGACTGAATGACAGAAACTGTGGACTTGCATATACTAATCCAAAGGTTGCTGCTCCTCGGAATATTTCCTTTTCTCTGAGGTTTGATGGTGGAGTTGGTGTGTATGTATGGATGTATATATTTATATATGTATGTATGTATATGTGTATATATATATATATATATATATATATATATATATATATATATATATGACTGCGGTGGTGGTGCTGTGGTAGCGTTGTCGCCTCACAGTTAGACGTTGCCCGTTTGATTCTCAGTTAGAGCGTCTTCTGTGCGGCGACATGTGTGAATGGGCGTTCCTTCGTTGAAGGTTGTGCATTAGGCCCAGCAAGCCAGCGCGTAAAAATCTACTGCCAATTATTAGCGGACCGGAGTTCTGCTGTGGCGACCCCTAACCGGGAAATGCCGAAAGACACAAACATGTATATATATATGTATATATATATATATATATATATATATATATATATGTATATATATATATATATATATATATATATATATATATATATATACATACATATATCTTTGGAGGGGGTGCAGGAGGGCTTTCCCCCCAGCATAAAAACAAGTATAAAGGAGAAAAGTGATGATCTCCTGGGTTTTTGGTCTTTTTTGTTTGGCATTTCAGGACTTTGCATTGTCAGTATCAGTATTTCATCTGGAATCCACAAATTGCAAAGACGGAATTTCAGTGAATCTAGAGTGGATTGAAAAGTTTCCCAAATTTTAGCATGCATATATATTAACATATGTACAGTCAAGGTAGTTGTACATATTTTGTCGAGTATGGGGTAAACAACAGTGTTCATCATGCACATCCCTCCCCTCCACACACCGACATGTGAGCTACATCTCCTTCATTATGCCCCCCTGCCAGAATGTGTAGAACTAGAGGAGTCACAGGTAAGTAGGTTTAGAGGGTAAAAGAATTGCAGTGATAGTCCTACTCAGTAAATGTAGTAGAATATAGGTAATACAGCTATTCACAAAAGTCGTAATTCTGAGTTTTCTTTCAGACCAAGAAACTTAAGTAATGTTTAAAACAGTGACTAATAAACACAACTGAAAGATTTCCTGCTAGTCACAGTTCTAAACTGATCTGTTGGATCCATTGTAGTTTCTATTTATTTATAATTGCATTAAACACTCTTCTGAATACCTTTATACTTTTTGGTGTCTTTTTATTACAATAAAGTGGTGCCAAAGTGTTCAGAAGAACCCAGTTTTATATATTTTACAAGTTTCTCACATTTATACAACAAGGGTTAATAAGTTGTTTTATAGTTATAACTAAATCATTACTGCAGAAATATAAAAAAAAATTACAAAAGCCCAAAAATATAATGGTTAATCTTTTTTTTACCATTCATGCATATCAAGTTATTCATTACTAATCAGATCAATACCAGTTCTCCAATAAAGAAAATACGTTTTATAAATCAAGAATAGTATACTTTGAATAAGTAAAAATTAGTATCAGTGGGGTACATTACATTCCTTAACATAATGTTCATTAATGTGATTTGCCGAGGTGAAATATCTTACCTGTGCATCACACACACAATAGAAACTGTTTGACAGTTTATGTATCTATCAGTGAATGTTTTGGCTTCTGTTTAAGTAGAAAAGAGCTTTAAAACTTGCAGTTTCCCTGCATTCATGTCACTGAGTGTAAGCAGCGAACTTTTACCTCCTTGGCCATTGCTGTCGCATAAGGGGATAAAGCCCCCTTTTTTTTTTTTTTTTTTTTTTTAGTGGCTTGTGTGTCTGATGCGCTGTCAATGAAGAAATGGTGCACCATTACTGGGTGGAGGACATACACTTGAGTGTACCTCACAGTCAATCCCTGACGAAGGCTGGAGACAAGCAGTGGCCATTGTCTTAATGGAATTGTGGGCGACCTTGGCTGAATCACCTCAGAGGTGATACAGTATACCAGCATATCCCCATTACATGTCCATTCCTGGATGCCACTGGGTGCACAATCTGCTGGGTTGCTGTAGAGATGGGATGATGTGCCAGCTTGTCCGCATTGAACAAAAGTTAACGCATTAAAGAAAAACACTCACTGGCAACATATGATGCTGCCCCAGCTGTCTTTATCTCCTTACCTGCCCTGATCATGGGTTGGAGTAAGTCTGTGGGAACATATAATGGGTAGCTGCAAAGGACCAACAAAAAAACTTTTACTTTAATGGCATTAGGGTAGGGAAAGAGTGAGCTGTGCATAGACTTTAATGGACACACTATTGCGCATTTGAGGAGACGATCCGTTAAGGTTTGTGGATGAAAATCATGCTATCTTTAAAGTGGCATCACAGAGGGATAGACTAAATGGGTAGTAGTTTAATAAAAACATTAATTTTTTTTTTATTAAAATATAGTCCAAAACATAAGGACTGATGAGGGGGAAATGCAGCATGACATGCCATTCACCAGGAGCCGCAAGAATTAATTGCCTCTTTGGAACTTAAATTTTGTGATGGGCAGACTTGCCCATCCCTTGTTTGAACTTGCATTTTTGGTATGTTTCAAGTTCTGCTCTTCTGTGAAGCTTTTGTTTTTTGATGGCCGTCATTTTTTAGTCATAGTATCGCTACAATTCAGGCCTTTATTTTTAGGGAACCCTAATTGATCTTTGAGAGTTAGTCTGTCCCAAAGGGCCAACATACATTTTTTAGAAAATGTATGATTTTTCTTAAATCAATTAATTTATTTCCTTTTTTTTTCCCGTGTAGAAACCAGAGGCGAAGGGGTCACATATACCCTGGATGTGAAATTCAACGCTCATTCTACTTGAAACAGGTGAACAGTTTCCAGAAGATGAAACACCTGCATGTCCATCTTGCCTGGGCAGGGTGGTGTCTGGCTGACTGTTGCTAAGCCACCACCAAGTGGATTGATAAATGTGTTATCATTTGCTGTCATTTGACTTTGACATTCATTGGAAAATGCTGCTATCAAATGCCTTTCTACAAAAGGAATGTCTGCTCCTAGGTTTGCTTTAAAACTATCTGTATCGCACTATTGTAGGCATTTGTACTGTAGCCACTGTTTTGCTGGTTTACACCTTCAGCAAATACTGCTTGGATCATGACCTCAGGATTTGGGCCACCTTTGATGCTTCAGGACCCAGCCTTGAGAGCCTTCACTTTTTGTCTGTTCCCTGGTTTCTGCCTTCTTGGAGGTTTTGGCTCTGCTTAGGATGCCTTCCTTTCATAAACATGCTGAGGAGAACCTCTGATACCTGATACAATGGATGTGTATCAACTGAGTGTTTTTTTCTTGTTTTTTTTAAGGTGGATCGTTTCTAATTAACCTCCATCTCTCCCTCACTTCTTGAACGGCTCCCTAACCAGAGTCTGAAGTTGAAGTTTCTTTTAAGTTTTATTTTGTTTATATATATATATATATATGTATATATATATATATATATATATATATATATATATATATATATATATATATATATATATATCCTTGTAAACTGCATTGTAATCTATTGATCTGATGTTGTCAATCTTCATTTATCCTTGATGTTTGGGACTCTATTCCGATTCCTGGAACCAGCTCCATCATTATAACAACTCACGCAAGCCAAAAACTTGCGAGTTAAATAAGTCTCTACCAGAATACCCCTCTCCAGATTATCCCATTTCTTGTTTCCCACTGTTGTTGCAAGACGCGTCAGCCAGTTTCTCTCTTGGCTAAGAAAAAAATGTTTCAGTTCTCTTTTAAAAAAAAAAATAGTTTCTTCTTTGTATGTGTGTGTGTGTGTGTGTGTGTGTGTGTGTGTGTGTGTGTGTGTGTATATGTGTATGTATATATATATATATATATATATATATATATATATATATATATAGATATATATATAGATATATATATATAGATATATATACACACACATATGTATATATCAGAAAAACGTGCCTTATTTTGTCTGTTGTTTTAATAAGCATTTTTTAAATGTGTTAGTAATATTAGACTATACCGTTTACATCTCACAACACACATTTATTATGTTGTTTTGTAATTTAGTCATGTTACATTTGATGTTTCATGCTTATTCTGTTCTTGAAGCGCGATATGCGCGCTTTCGGAATTTGTGTTTCTTGACAGCTAAACCCGAAACTGGTATTCATGTTTCTATGTGCATTTGGTTTTTTGGTTAGAGTTTGAAGGATGAATTTAGATTGAGAAGGATGATTGGTTTGAATTACATATTTATGTATAGAGTATTTAAAACATATTTAAAAGAAGTTTAGAATGCTTGTGTGAACTTTTTCAACGTTGATTCTCAACGTGATGTGTTCACACTTGAGTAGATGAGCTTGAATTATTGGCTTTCTTCATTTAGTATGTTATGTTTTGAATATTTTTGATTATCCGACATATTTCTTTATAGTTTTTAAGTTTATATACATATGTTTGAATGCAAAGTGATGGTGACATTTTATAAAAACATAATATTTGACACACTTGTTATTTATATATTATTATTTATTATCTTTTAAATTAAGTACAGCATTTTCAGGTGAGAACGCAGACTCTCAGTGCCTAGGAAAGGTGGCTTACAGAAATGTATTGTTCTCTGTGTGTGTTTTCTGTATAGTAAAGGATTTATGACTGAAGTTTTCATCATGCTAAACTGATAGATTTGCTTAGTTGCCAGCAGCATTAAGTTATCTTACTATGTGTTTTTGCTCGTTCACTGAGAGCATTGTTTGCCTTACTGAAGACCTAATCATTTAATGCACTACTTAATTGATGGTTGAACAAATTGATCATCCTATTGATTGTTTAATTGATGAATTTACTTGATGTATTTTAGTGCCAAAAGTTGTATATAATGCTTTCTGATATGTAGTTAATTTATATCTGAAGAAGCGTAGAAGTCTCTACGCGAAAGCGCTTATATACGTTTTTATTGCTGTTGTTCGTGAATAAATGGATTTTGTTCGAATTTTATAAGTTTCCTGTTCTGTGCTGCATCATGGTGAGTCCATCTGTTTGTGTTTCCACATATGTATATATCTTTTGAAATATCTTTAGTTTAGTATCGCTTTACCCTTTTTTCCTTACTTGTTTTTGCTATCCCTCTCCCTTGACACTTCACTGTTCTCCCCTACCATCAGTGGTAGCAAGGTGTGAACAAAAATGAGGCGAAAACGATCTCCCTTTACTTTCCACGAGTGAGTGTGCTTTTTCCTACCTACTGGTATTCTCTTTCTACCATCGTTGGTAGTACTTTTCCTCTCCCTACCTTTTTGATAATTCTGGTCTACCATTGCTGGTAGCTGTTCCCTTTCTCTGTCTGTGCGCCTGTTTTGTTGTTTATTGTTTTTCCATTTTAACATGCCGGACAATTCTAAAGAGACCACAGGACTTAGTGTCAGGATGTCTAACTTAGATGGTCATTTTTCTTGTGTCTATTGTTTGGGCCCGTCGCATTTACAACAAGAATGTTCAATTTGTCAGGCTTCAGTAACAGTAAAACAAGTTGATTCTAAAAGGCTTGATTGCATCTTCCTTTGAAGAGGCTCTTCCCAAGTCTGACATTTCCTCACCTTCATCTCGTCCTCCTAAATTTTTATTTTTGTTTGTTTTACATTTGTTAACTGGGCGAATCCGACTGGATTTTGGTCCATTTTCAGCGGAGGCCCGGGGAGAAAAGCTCCAGAAATATATACAAAGTAACTTTGACAATTTTGTACAAGAACACATATATGAATATTCCAGAATTTATAATAAAACTTAAAAATTATAAACTTTTATTCGGGAACCCATTTATTTGAATAGTACATAGTTGTGTAAGTTGGCCTATACTTCATTAGTACAATCCAGTAATCAGTCTTCTAAAACAGCACAAGTATCAGAGTTATGGTAATGATAGTTTCAACATGAAGCCAAGCTTTTCAGTGGTACATAGTAAATTGAGAAGGGGTTAGTCAGGGTTTGTACAGGGGCGAAGGGGTTAGTCAGGGTTTGTACAGGGGCATAGCTAATGTATTTTTAGGTGTTTTTAAGAGCTGTTTTAAATTGAGTTAGAGGGGACTACTGTGAGGTCAGCAGGAGGTAAGTTCCAAATTTTGCCAACAGAGTTGGTAAATAGACAGTCACCAGCTGAGTTGTGGATTAAACAGTTTCAGCTAGTATTCTGTTGGAGTAGCAGAGAGTTTTTAGGTTACTGTATGGGGATGATAATATTTTTAAGGATGGGTGGGATTTCTGGTTGGTAGAGAACTTTGTGTGCAACTATTAGTTGATTGTACTGAATTTGGCAGGGTAGTTCTAGCCAGCCTAATGCGTCAAGATTAAGACAGTGGTATTGTCTATATGGTGAACCTGCAGCAAATCTGGCAATATTATTATAGCAGCTAGTGAGTTTATTTAGGTCCAATTTACTTAGATTTGTAAGAATAGGAGAGGCATATAGTAGAGTTGATAGTAAATGTGTTCAGGCAATCACAGTTCTAGCAGATGGGGTAAGGAATTGTTTAATCTTGTATAAAGAGCCAAGTTTCTTATGTACTGTCTTAATAGTTCGGTCGATGTGAGCATCGAACTTAAGATTGTTGTCGATTACTACATCCAATAGCTTAGTAGTAGGTTCTGGGGAAATTATAGTGCCATTGTTGGATTTTATGGTAAGTAATGGCAAAGTAACCTTACGAGTGGGGGTGAAGAGTAACAACTAAATCAGATCATAGACAGAAGAGGAGTCATTCAGTGCTGGCATCCCCCTTGGCTCTGGCAGCCAAGAAACACAAATCTTCGGATCCCACACCTCCTGTGGAACCGAAGTCTAAACTTTCGGAACTGACTACCTCGGCACCACAGGTCTCGGTGCCTGCCATTTTTGTACCGATAACTTTAACTTCCCTGTTGGTACTGGCTCCACCTGTGACTCTACCAGAAATTTTGGAACCAATACCCCCTTTGGTTCCAAACTTGAATATCACCAATGTACCCAGGACAAGATATTTCCTTTCTATTGACCCCTTTGTGGGACAGCTCCCTAGTCCATTGCTAGAAAGACCGGAGTCCCCCTCAGGCTTCTCTGTCCATTCCTCTAGGAGCCTGACTAAAGTCAACATTGTGCGGTTGGTGGATCAGCCCCTAGTGGCTAGGGGTCTTTCCATCTCTTCCCAGACCCCATTCCCTTCTGGAGATGGGAGCTTTCTGTCCCAGGACTCCACCAAACATTCCTCCAAGATCCTTCTCTGAGGGCTTAGAGCTTATGACTGCGATTCCTCTGGTTCCAGCTGCTCCCAGTGCCGACAGCCTTTACCCCTTCGGTTCCAGGATCTGCCTTGAGTTCCTTGGTTCCATTGGAACTGACGGACTCCCGTGGCCATGGCTCCGCTGCCAGATCAGAGGGCCTCTGATCAGCTCCAGTTTTTTATTCAGGGTCGTCCTTGACTCTTGGAGCTTCAGCTGATGTGGGCTCTGCCTTAGCTCCAGCTTTGGGGTAAGATTCTCAGAGTGGGGTGGGATCACAGTTCCAAGGATGTGCTTCTTGTTTTCGGGCACCCATCCCTCTTCAGGGGGACCTGCCTTCCAGGTTATGGAGAGGGCATTGGCCTCTGCAGGTTCTCAGCTGGCCCCTCCCTTATTGGATTATTACCCCGAGACTACGTCTTGCACCAGAGCTGCCACCAATCTCCATACCTGGTCAGCGAGCACCAAAGCTGCAGGATACCTCTGTGCAGGGTCCCTCTTCTTCCGAGTCCTCCTTAGAGATTCCCACTGAGGAGACACCCCCGGAAAAAGATATGTCAGAGGAAACACTTAAATTCTCCAGAGGAATCTGTCACAGAAGACACTGACTTTGATGATGGGGAGGGTTCCCCATGGTCACTCCCTGAAGATGTCTGTTTTGGAGACATTCTAGGAATTCTGAAATAGAGGGATAACTTGAAGTCCAGAGAGCCTACCTCTGAGGAGTCTGTGTACCTGCAAGCCTTTGGTGCTCGCCCATCTCCTTCTTGGGTGAACCCGCTTGCTGACAACCTTATTAAATTGATTGTGCAGTGGGCTTGGAAGACCCCAGACTCTGTAGATAGCCATTCCCTAGGAAATCGGACAAAATTCTTTCAGCACCAGAAGATCAACATTGGGCTAAGGGGTTAGCAGTAGATGCCATGGTGGTTGTGGCAGCCACCAAAAAGGAACTTGCAGAAGAGAATTCCACTATTCATCCCCCTAATCGAGAGTCCAGGGTGATGGGTCCTTAAATTTTAGAGCACATTTTACTAGGCTCCAGAGGCATCTGATCAAGGAGTTGTCAGATGCCCTTGCAGGAGCTGTGTCTGAGAAGGTCCAAGATGAAGTGGCTTCCCAGCTGGCTACCCTGGAGTCTATTTCCAACTCATCCATGAGGCTCATTGTGAATGCAGCTGAAGGGACGACTAGGACAGTGGGATCTGGCATTGCCATAAAGTGACATGCCTGGATGCACTTGTGTGAGTTTGCAGAGCCATTTAAGTCTTCTTTCGTTAATGCTCCTTTTGACAGATCTGCCTTGTTTGGCCTCAGTCAGAGAAACCTTAGCCACGTGCAAGAAAGATGGAAAGGCCCTATCTGCAGTGGCATACATTTTTTCTGTTCCCCAACAGTCCTACTGTAGGAACCAGAGGAGCAGGAAGATGTGGTTCAAAAAATCCCAAGGCCCTTTTCAGGACACATGTGGGGGTAGCTCCCCTCGGGACAGAGGGGGGAGCTCCAATGGAAGATGTCAACCCTGTGGCAGAGGTGGCCCACAGAATCAAGGTTCCAGAGGTTCTTTCTGTGGGGAACCTTACCAGCAGTCCTGAAAGGAGGCCCAATCACTTACCTCTGGAAGCAGTCGGGGAAGATTATTTTTGCACTCGAGAGCCTGGTGACACATAACTTTAGATACTTGGGTGCAAAGGATTATTGCCAGAATTTACCATGTCCCCTTTATCCTCAATCCAGTTTCAAGAAGAAGACTTCCAAGTGTTACACCCAATCAGAAGGATCAAGCAGCTCTGGAAATTCAAAAGCTGCTAGATAGTCATCCAAGAAGTCCCACCAGACCGGATAGGATCCAGATTTTATTCAAGGTTCTTTTTTGGTGCCAAAAAAGAGGGGATTTGAGACCAATTTTAGATTTCTGCCTTCTCTACAAGCTTATTCCACAAGCAAAATTTCAGATGGTCACAGTTCAGTCTATCCTACCCTTCTTAGAGAAAGATGATTGGATGTGCTGTATAGATCTTCAGGACGTGTATTATTACCACATAAAACTGGACAAGAGTTCCAGAAAGTTTCTCCACTTTTGGCTAGGAGCCAGTCCTTTTCAATTCAGAGTGCTGCCCTTTTGCCTAACCACAGCCCCCAGTGTGTTCACCAAGTGTTTGGCAGCAGTGATGGATTACTTGAGACTTCACGAATTCTGGGTGTTTCCTTATCTAGATGACTGGCTCATCACCACTCCCACCAGGCATCTACAGCTTCAAGCAACAGATTTCATTCTACACCTTTTTCCTTGTCTGGGCATTACAGTAAATCATTCAAAGTCCCAATTAAGCCTGACTCAAGAATTAGAGTTCATAGGAGCCCATCTCAGTACCACCATTTGTACAGCTTCCCTTCCTCTACACAGGCTGCAGAAGATAAGATCCCAAGTGCAAGCCATTCTCTCCAACAACAAGGTTCCTGCACTTTTAGTTCTTCAAGCTCTAGGGTCAATGGCAGCAAGCATTATCTTAGTTCCACTAGCAAGATTTCACGAGACTACTACAGTGGCTTTTGCTATCCCAGTGGTCCATCCTGATACATCCACTGACGCATCCCATGTTAATCACCAGTCATTGCAAAAAAAGACTTATCCTGGTGGATGGAATCCGAGGAAATCCTATTAGGCAGTCCCTTCCTTCCACCTCAGCCAAAGGCCATAGTGACCACAAACGCTTTCCATGTGGGGGTGGGAGGGGGGCATTGTCTGGGCAGGACAGTCCAAGGCACTTGGTCCCCAGTGGAGGCCAGTCTGCATATCAGTGTTCTGGAACTGAAGGCAGTGCTCTTAGTGTTGCAAACTTTCCAAGCTGTCCTCCTTGTAGGAATGATTGCAATTCAATTGGATGACATGTCAGTAGTCTGTACATCAGCAAACAAGGCGGAACCAAGTCTTGCCCTCTGTATTGAGAAGCTCTGAGTATGGTAGTGGGTGATATCTTCCAACCGCTTTGATAGCAACGTACATCCTGGGGAGCTCAGACGTGACTGAGGACAAATTGAGCAGATGCATTCTTGTGCCTCACAAATGGTCTCTGAATCCCAAAGTGGTGAAGGAGATTTTCCACCACTGGGGCCAGCCTTGCTGCAACCTTTTTGCCTCACTCCTGCACAACAAGTGCAGCAGCTACTTTGCACTAATTCCCCCTCAGGGGGAGTCCCTGACAGATGCTCTTCTTCACGATTGGCCCTCAGGGACTACTCTATGCCTTCCCCCCTTTCCACGGATTCCTCTCTCCTTAAAGAAATCCATCAGGTTTGAAGAGCAAAGTGATCCTCATTGCCCCCTTTTGGCCTTGTCAAGTCTGGTTCCCCTTTCTGTGGCATCATTTAATTCACCATCCATGGACTCTGGACCCAGGTCTGGATAGTCTGCCTTGCCCCCAAGGACTGGCGCACCCCAGTCTTCAGAATCTCATTCTTACGGCTTGGTTCCTCCAATTCCATTGATCACCAGACAGAAAAATTTATCTCCAATCCAAAATAATTTATTGGATTCTCATAAACCTTCCACCAGGAAACTTTACCACAGCAAGTGGAAAAGATTTTACTTTTGGGTGCACAATAATGGTCTTAATCCCTTCTCAGCACCTGTTGAAAAGTTATTAGAATTTTTAGCTATGCTTTTCGCACAAGGGGATTCAACTTCTACAGTTAGGTTCAATTAGCTATTATTTCCAGTTTCCACAATGGCTTTGAAGATCATCCTCTAATCTCCCATAGATTGTGTATTATGAAAGGAACCTTATGGTTGAAACCACCTTATAAGGTTCCTCTAGTTATTGAGATCGGACTATGGTTCTGCAATCTTTGGTCCTTTCCCCCTTTGAAGCAGCACCTTCCTGTGACTTAGTGTCTTTTATGGAAGACCAATTTTACTGATAGCCATTACCACCACCAGAAGAATTTCTGAAATACAAGCGCCGTCTTCAAAACCTCCATATTTAATTTTTCATAAGGATAGGGTTTCTCTAAGAACCAACCCATCATTTCTACTAAAGGTGGTCTCAGAAATGAATATTAATCAGTCGATTGACTTACCTATTTTCTTACCAAATATTTCCAACAAAGGTGAATATTACTTGCATTTGCTGGATGTTCACAGGCAAATGTGTCTCTGCCTCAGCAGAACTAAAGAATTTAGAAAAGCGGACCAATTATTTGTCTCTTTCTCCGGTCCTTCTCTGGGGAAATCTGTTTCAAAAGTCACCTTCTTAAGGCGATTAAGAGACTGCATTACTTTCATCTATAAATCAAAGAATCTTCAATTAACAACACCAGTGAGAGTGCATTTTACCAGGGCAATAGCCACGTCTGCTGTTTTCCATTCCAAGGTTTCCGTGGATGAAATATGTGCAACAGCAACCTGGGCTACTCCACATACCTTTATCACTCATTACAAATTGGATATGATCTCCAGGGGAAGAGCATCCTTTGGCTCTATGGTTCTTAGGAATATCCTTCCATAAGGCCTACCAAGGTACAAGGTAACTAGCGACTCTGTCCCAAACGTCGAGGATAAATGAAGATTGACAACATCAGATAAAGAAATTATGTACTTAGCATAATTTTCTATCTGTGTTGCTGAACTTCTTTTATCCTTGACACCCCACCTTTCTTCCCCGTCCTGCAGACTCTGGAGGATCGGACACTTGTCCTGGTTATTTTATCAGGTATGACCTCGGACATACCCTCTTCTATTTAGCTATTCTTCTGTCTTGCTGTATAGCTGCAAACTTGAACTGAGGTAATCTGGAGAGGGGTATTCTGGGTAGGGAATTAGCTTGCGAGTTTTTGACTTGCACGAGCTGTTATAACGGCAGAGCTGGTTCCAGGAATTAGAATAAGAGTCCCAAACATCAAGGATAAATGAAAATCAACAACACAGATGAAACGTTATAGTAAGTACATAACTTCTTTTTTTCTTAATTTACAGAATGCAGTTCTTAGTGTTTGGGGTGAGCTAGTGTGTTCAAGATGAAGGCATACTCTTCTGGTACAGACTGATATTACTGAAAACACTACCAGAGAGCTTATGCACCCTTAAAAATGTGACCTTCAGAGAAAAAAAATAGCTAGATTAAATATAACAGGAGTTAAATTTCTAGTCCTGGACCCATGAGAAGGTTCTCCTCTCAGATCAGCTGATGCTGTGAGTACATTGTCTGTTTAATGACTCTTTCATTACACCGTGATGTACAGTGGATATAAAAAGTGTACACATCCCTGTTAAAATACCAGGTTTTTGTGATATAAAAAAATGAGACCACAATAAATAATTTCAGAACTTTTCCACCTTTAATGTGACCTATAACCTGTAAAATTCAATTGAAAAACAAATCTGATAGGGGAAAAGTATAAAAAAATAAAAAATGTACAATAAGCTGGTTGCATAAGTGTGCACACCCTTAAACTGATATTTTGTTGAAGCACCTTTTGATTTAATTACAGCATTCAATCTTCTTGGTACCATCAATTAAAGAGACTCTGATTAACCCCAAATAAAGTTCAGCTGTCCTAGTAGGATTTTCCCGACATTTACTCATTTGCCTGCCACAGCAAAAGCCATAGTTTGGAAAGAGCTTACAAAGCATCAAAGGGATCTCATTGTTGAAAGGTATGTCAGGCGAAGAGTTCAAAAAAATTTCTACAGCATTGGATATACCATGGAACACAGTGAAGTCAGTCATCAAAAAGTGGAAAAATATGGGCTAACAGTGACATTGCAAAGAAATGGATGCCCCTCCAAAACTGATGAAAAGACAAGACAAAAGCTGGTCAGGGAGGCTGCCAAGTGACCTCTAGCAACACTGAAGGAGCTGCAGGAATTTCTGGCAAGTACTGGTTGTGTACTACATGTGACAAGTCTCCCATATGTCTGGGCTATGGGGTAGAGTTGCAAGACAGAAGCCTTTTCTTACACAGAAAAACATCCAGGCCCAGCTAAAATTTGCAAAACAATACATACAGTCTCCCAAAAGCATGTGGAAAAATGTGTTATGGTCCGATGAAACCAAGGTTGAACTTTTTGGCCACAATTCCAAAAGGTACGTGTGGCGCAAAAACAACACTTCGCTTCACCAAAAGAACACTATCCCCAAGGTGAAGCACGGTGGTGGCAGTATTATGCTTTAAGGTTGCTTTCTTCAGCTGGAACTGGAGCTTTAGTCAAGGTGGAGGGAATTGTTCCAAATACCAGTCACTTTTGGCCCAAAACCTTCAGGTGTCTGCAAGAAAGCTGAAGATGAAGAGGAATTTCACCTTTCAATACGACAGTGACCCCAGGCATACATCCAAATCAAGAAAAGAATGGCTTCACCAGAAGAAAATTAAAAGTTTTGGAATGGCCCGGCCAGAGCCCAGACCTAAATCTAATAGAAAATCTGTGGAGTGACCTGAAGAGGGCTGTGCACAAGAGATGCCCTCAATATCTGACATATTTGGAGTGCTTTTGCAAGGAAGAGTGGGCAAATATTGCCAAGTCAAGATGTGCCATGCTGATAGACTCTTACCCAAGAAGACTGAATGTTGTAATTAAATCAAAAGGTGCTTCATCAAAGTATTAGATGTTATGTGATCCTATCTCACCTACATTCAGTACTGATGGGCTCGGAGCCGATCCCTTGGCTCCGACTCGGCACGCTATGCTATAGAGCGAGGCCTCTTATTGGCTGAGCTATTTCTTATCCCAGGATGCACCACCACTAATCCCCCAGATCTCGTTTGCCACTTACAAGCTAGGACATGGTCTCAAACTTGGCTGGGCTAAGTACTGTTTTATTCAAAGTTTCCTGTCAGGAATTTTGATATTTTGAACCCAAAAGCTGTTTTAACAGCTATTGTTGTTGTACGAGTGTGTTTGAAAACTTTTGTTGAGAAAAATTGTGTTTTTGGTTAAGGGAAGGTTTCCCGTTTAAGTTAGAGGGGCCTTCCCCTATTCTTATTTAGCGTTTTTGTTTTTTCTAGGAGGTCAAGTACCTGCTTAAGTTAGAGGGTCTTGACCCTCATTTTCAGTGATTATTGTACTGTTCTGTGTATTTTTTCTGACATTGTGTTTGTCTTAAAAAAAAAAATAAATAAAAAGAGATATTATTAGTTTCACTTCTTTGTGGTAAAATCTTCACAAACAGCTACTTTAACTGTTTTTCTTAGTGGTACTAAGCATGTCTAAGGAACATAGACCCTCTGGGTTTAAAAAGTGCGCGAGGTGTGGTTACAAAATGTCGATAACGGACGACCACTCCTCGTGCGTTTATTGTTTAGGCGCCAAGCACCTACAGGAGTCCTGTAGCGTGTCACGCCTTTTCTTCTAGAGTCCTCCAGGAGAGGAAGAATAAATTAATATTAAAAGGACTGATTAAGCCCTCCTTCGAGGAGGCCTTATCTTCATCTTCCTCTCCGACCAAGAAGAAAAAAGCGTTGTCTCCGACCAGTCTGTCGGAACCGACTGCCAAAAAACCTAGGCAGGCTTCTCCATCGGCTCCACGGACCTCGGAGCCGAGGGCGGAACGGTCTGCCTCGATGCCTCCTGTCTCGACCCCTCTGGTTTCGGAGCCGAGGACTGGGGTATCGAGAGGCGGGTCACCTTCATCGGCTCCACTGATTTTGGAGCCGATGAGGGTTGCCGGCTCAGACTCTTCCCCTTCGGCGCCGAAGTCCTCCTCGGCACAGAGGGAAATTGTTTTGCGGTCTCCCTCGGAACCGATAGTAGTCGAATCCATTCGGAGCCGGTCCCCTAGTCCTATGGAGCCGATGGAGAAGTCAGTTCGGACCCGATCGGTGTCATCTAGATCCTCCAAGATGTCAGATTCAGACATCGACAGGGTGCTCCTAAGACTTTTCCAGTCTCCGGTGTTTCAAAAGTTAGTTTTGGCTTCGGAACCGATGGTCCACCCTGTTACTATGGTTCCTCCTCCAACAGCCTCGGCACCGTTGGAGCCGGTGCTGGTGGAGCCGATGGAGGTTTTCGGGTCGGGCCCGACCCTTACTCCAACTCCGGCTCTTGAGTCGGAGTTCGGTACACGGACTTCTTCTGTCGGCCCCGGGGGGGGACGCTTCGGGACTGATCTTTTCGGTCCCAAGCCTTCCTCTCAGTGCGTTGTCTGCGGGGGTACCGTCTACCGTTGTGGCCACGGAGGTGGGACCTTCCCAGGATTCTGGTGGTCCCGCCTTCAGGGCCATCAGGAGTGCGTTAGCCAAATCTTCTTTGGCTACCTCCACGGTCTCCCCAGCTCCTTCCCTGCATACTGAGACTGGGTCTTTGGCAGTCCCCCTGTCCTTAGACAGCGGAGCCCCGGGGCCTGAGGTTACCCCCACTGGGGGTTCCCCCCCTCCTGGAGGTCCCTCTGAAGTTTCTTCGGAGGAACCCCCCAGGAAAAGATCGTGCAAGAGGAAGCACGTTGACTCCCCTGATGAGTCTCTCACATCAGACACTGATCTTGATGATGCAGAGGGGTCCCCTAAGTCGTCCTCAGATGATGTCTCCTTTGCAGACATCCTGGAAGCCCTTAAACAACGAGGCTGCTGGCAATCCAAACCCCCTTCTGCTGATGAGTCGGTGTTCCTTAAGGCCTTCGGGGCTCAGCCCTCTGCCTCCTGGGTGTCTCCGCCCTTCGACGAGCTCCTAGATTTGATCTGTCAAAGGGCGTGGGAACACCCAGACTCTGTGGAACCGGTGCCTGCTCGTCCAAATAAGTTCCTGTCAGCACCCCCGGAAAAGGAGTTTTTGACGAAAGGTGTGGCTGTAGATGCCTTGGTGGTGGCATCTGCTACCCAGCAAGATGTAGCAGAGGCTTCGACATCCGTCCATCCTCCTAATAAGGAGTCTAGGAGCATGGATCGGTACGGTAAGCGCACCCTAAGTTCAGCGGCCTTTACTTTAAGGTCCCTGAACTATCTCACGCACTTTACCAGATTTCAGAGGGATCTGATTAAAGAACTTTCAGATACCCTCTTGGGTAACCTGCCTGAGCAGCTGGCCCAGACGGTTGGCTCTCAGCTGGCTATGCTGTCGTCCATATCAAACTCGTCCATGAGGCTCATTTCTTATGCGGCCGAAGGGGCGAGTAGATCGGCGGGTACAGGCATTGCTCTAAGGAGGCAAGCCTGGCTCCGCCTGTGTCATTTTGCGGAGGCCTTTAAGTCTTCCTTTGCCGATGCTCCCTTTGATGGGTCCTCTTTGTTTGGACCCAAGGTAAAGGACACACTGACCCGCTGCGAGCAAGAAGGTAAGACTTTGACTGCCGTAGGGGCACGATTTTCCACTCCCTTTCGGCCTTACCCCAAGGCTAAAAGAGGAGGGAAAATGTGGTTCCGTAGATCTCAGAAGTCTTACCCCTCGCAGCAGGACGATCCCCCTTCTAGAGGCAGGGGAGGGGGAAATTCCTCTGGAAGACGCCATCCCAGAGGCGGCAGAGGCCCTCACAACACTGGAGACCGCGAGTCCTTTCGTGGCTCTTCAGCCTTTCACAGTCCCTGAGGGATTGCCCGACTGTGCAGCTCCGGAGCCAGTCGGGGGTCGTTTTTCGAGGCACCTAAAAGCCTGGGAAGGTATCACTCAGGACTGATGGGTGCTTCGAATTATCACCGGAGGTTACGACATCCCCTTTTCTCACTCTCCACCTCAGTCCAAAAAAATCCCGGACCCGACACCCAGTCAACGGGAAACTGCAGCCTCAGAAGTTTCAAAGCTGCTGCAAAAAGGAGTCATCCAACCGGTCCCCACAGACCAGATCGGATTAGGGACTTACTCAAGATTCTTTTTGGTGCCAAAAAAGACCGGGGACTTGAGGCCCATTTTGGATCTCAGCATTCTAAACCGTTCAGTCAAAAAGTCCAAGTTCCGAATGGTCACCCTACAATCCATTCTCCCACTGCTGGAGAAAGGTGTTTGGATGTGCTCCATAGATCTCAAGGACGCTTATTACCATATCCTGGTACATCAAGCGTCCAGGAGACATCTGCGCTTCAGCCTAGGAGGCAGTCATTTTCAGTTCCGCGCGCTGCCCTTTGGTCTCACCACAGCCCCCAGGGTGTTCACCAAATGTTTGGCGGTCGTGACTGCTCACCTGAGAAGTCTAGGATTCCAAGTGTTTCTGTATCTAGACGACTGACCCCTAACTGCCACCTCCAAGCATCTACTATTACGGAGCCTACAAGCCACGATATCACTGGGAAATTCCCTTGGAATCACCTTCAATTGGCCAAAGTCTGTGTTGCTGCCATCTCAACGCATAAGATTCATCGGAGTAGAGATAGACTCGAACCGAATGCGGGTCTATCTACCTACAGACAGGATACAAACCATACAGGCTCAAGTTCGAGCCTTACTTCCCAGATCCAAAGCCCCAGCCAGAATGGTCCTGCAGCTATTGGGATCCATGTCTGCCAGGGTTCTTCTAGTTCCCCTAGCAAGGTTGCACATGAGAATTCTCCAGTGGCTTCTTTCAACTCAGTGGTCCTTTCAGGATCTCCCTCTCAGTCACCTCATATGGATCACGGAAACCTGCAAACGGGACCTTCGCTGGTGGCTGGTGCCCTCCAATCTGGATCAGGGACGACTCTTTGTTCCACCTCCTCCTGTGGCCACTTTGACTACGGACACCTCCCAGATGGGGTGGGGGGGGGCATTCCCTGGGCAGGTCAGTCCAAGGCAAATGGCACGCGGAAGAGACCCTACTTCATATCAACATCCTAGAAATGAGGGCGGTGCTTCTGTCCCTTCAAGCCCTTCACGATTACCTCCCTCAGGGCGTAATTGCCGTTCACTCCGACAACATGTCAGTTGTCTGGTACCTGAACAAACAGGGAGGGACCAGATCCTACTCCCTTTGCAGAGAGGCCATGAGAGTTTGGGAATGGGCAGTGTCGACCAAACGTTTTCTAGTGGCGACTCATATCCCGGGCAAGTCCAATGTGATAGCCGACAGACTGAGCAGAACTATCCTCTCTCCACACGAGTGGTCTCTGAACATTACAGTTGCAAATCAGATTTTCAGCAAATGGGGAGTTCCTTGTTGCGACCTCTTCGCGACTCCGCTGAATGCGAAGTGCAAAAAGTTCTTTTCCCTCACCCCGGCTCCGGGAAAGAGCCCTATGGACGCACTAGCCCGTCCGTGGCCCACCGGCTTGCTATATGCTTTTCCTCCAGTTCCTCTCCTTCCCAGGGTGATCCAAAAGGCGTCTCTTGGGGAGCAAAATGATCTTAGTTGCTCCTTACTGGCCTCGTCAGGTATGGTTCCCCTATCTTCGGAAATATGCACTGGAAGGTCCATGGTTCCTGGATCAGATCCCAGACCTCTTGGTTCGTCAGTCGGGACTATTCCACCAGTCCCTACACACCTTAAAATTGACAGCTTGGCTCCTCCTCTTCCGACTATAGTCAGGAATCATACCTTGGATCCAGAAATTGTACACATTTTATCCTCGGCCCACAAGTCTGCTACAAAGAAATTGTATTCTAGCAAATGGAAAAGATTTGCTATTTGGGCTCAACTCCGGGGTCTGGATCCCATCACTATCCCCGTATCAGAAGTACTGAAATTTCTAACTTCCCTTTTCAATCAAGGCTCTTCAGTCTCTACCATCAAGGTTCAATTGGCAGCTATTTCCAATTTTCACGAATCTATAAACCCACCTTTAATGAGCAACAGATTGTGTAAGACCTTCTTGAAAGGTGCTGCGCTTTTAAAACCTCCGATTTCTCATCCTGCTCCTCCATGGGATCTCGATGTGGTGTTACGCGCCTTAACTTCCTCCCCCTTCGAACCGGCAGCAACATGTGATTTAAAATTTCTATCGTGGAAAACTGCCTTTCTGGTGGCGATTACTTCTGCCAGAAGGGTTTCAGAACTTCAAGCTTTGTCTGTAAAATCTCCGTACTTGGTTTTTCACAAAGATAGAGTATCTCTCAGGCCAAATCCATCCTTTGTCCCTAAAGTTTGTTCCAGTTTCTGCCTACAACAGTCATTAGAACTTCCAGTCTTCTTTCCGAAGTATTCTAACAAAGCGGAATTCATCTTCCACACATTAGATGTCCACAGGCAATTGCGTTTTTATTTAGATAGGACCAAACAAACAAGGAAAACAGATCAATTGTTTGTATCCTTTTCGGACAATAAATTGGGCAAAGCCGTCACAAAGGTCACTATTGCCAAATGGATCAGGGACTGTATTACTCAAGCTTATTCTTCTTCTAATAAAGAGCTTACGACCTCTGTCAAAGCTCATTCTACAAGAGCTATGGCTACTTCAATAGCATTCCATTCTAAGCTTGCCATTAGTGACATTTGTGCTGCTTCACGTGGTCCTCCCGCACACTTTCATTTCCCACTACAAATTGGATGTGGCATCTAGAGGACGAGCTTCATTTGGTTCCACAGTGCTCAGGAGTGTTTTCCAATGAGCCACCCAGGATTTAGGTGCTAGGGACGCTGTCCCATCAGTACTGAATGTAGGCGAGATAGGATCACATAACATCTTTTAGTTATGTACTTACCATAACTTTAGATGTTTGGGATCCATCTCGCCCACATTCCCAATAACCCACCCTCCTTCCCCCTTCCTTGGAGATCAGAGGATATCAGAAGGTCTGAATCCTGTTGTTTCATCTTGAAACATCTAACAATGTTATATAAACAAGTTGTGCATGTGTGCATGAATGCGGACAAACAAGATCTGGGGGATTAGTGGTGGTGCATCCTGGGATAAGAAATAGCTCAGCCAATAAGAGGCCTCGCTCTATAGCATAGCGTGCCGAGTCGGAGCCGAGGGATCGGCTCCGAGCCCATCAGTACAGAATGTAGGCGAGATGGATCCCAAACATCTAAAGTTATGGTAAGTACATAACTAAAAGTTTAAGGGTGTGCACACTTATGTAACCAGTTTATTGTACGTTTTTTATTTTTTATATTTTTTCCCCTAATAGATTTGTTTTTCAATTGAATTGTACAGGTTATAGGTCACATTAAAGGTGGGAAAAGTTTTGAAATGATTTTTTTGTGGCCTCATTTTTTTTATATCACAAAAACCTGACATTTTAACAGGGGTGTGTACACTTTTTTATATCCACTGTAATCTGGATATGTGCAATTTCTGTGCAGAATAAATTGGTTGCGACAGAAAAGGGTACATTTAAATCAGTTAATCTATCCAATCAACAATCAGTCGATAAATAACACCATTAGTTAGAAATCCAAACAGAATTATTAAAGGGTTCATAATACATTTCCCATGTGGATGTATGCTCCTGCATACCACATTATGAAAGCTACTATCCTTTAGAGGCTTGGAAATCCTAACATCTGCCCCTTAGGCTGTGTGTTTTCCATTCTGATCTCGCCTCTAAGGGGACTGATGCGTACATTGGACGGCTTTTACCCACCTCTCCCCAGGATTGGCAGTGTCCATCTTCCACTGCCAGGTCTGTCAGTCACCTGAGCTGCTATTGTTGCCCCAGTTGCCTGGACCATAGCCAGTACTTTATCCCTCTGCTTCATTAGAGTACTGTTGCTCATCTTTTTTGTTGCAATGCCTTTACATTTTTTCACATTTTCTGTATGAGGCAATTTATGTATAATGGTTTGTAGTGCATAAAATGGAAATTGGGAACTCCTGGATTTGAATGCATTATGGGTAAATAATGTAAGTCACTGGTGCTGATTGGTCATTTCCCACCCACTGCTAGGTATTTTGCCACTATCTTTTTTTCATATTTCTCAGCCTGACATTCTGGTACATTCAGGACCCTGTTAAAATTAGGTTTTATTTTTGCTGCATCTTTAATGCAGTCATTGGAAAACCTTGAATAAGGAATATGTTCCATGCTACCACTGCACCTTATATTTAACGGTTGATTATAGGAATTCAATTATTCATCTTTACTGAATGATTACACATTTTTTTCCCCTTTAATTGTAAAGTTATTGATAATGTTGTTTACCAGATTTTTTGGTTGTGGTTAGCATTACTTTGCTCTTCTTACAGCTTTGAGTTAACTACTTTAATTACTAAGTGCTGTAAAGCCTCACAGCTGGAGACAAGTGTAACCACTTTTGTATATGTCTGGACTGCTTATTTGTTACCTAGGTCAGTGACATAATATAATTTACAGGGCTGGAAATCTGTTTTACCAATTTGTATTTTACAGCATTACAGTACTAATGAAATCCTTTTCTGTCTACATTATGCAGTAAATTAAGTTTTCTCCCTTTCTGTTTAAGGTTGTCAAGAATAACAGTTGTGCATGAAGGCATTAGTATCAGAACCTTTGAAGTTTCTCTCTCTACCACTGTCAAAGCCATCAAGGAGTTAATCTACTTTGAAACAGGTTTTCCTGTTTTGGAGCAACAGCTGTGCAAAAATGGGAAAGAGGTAACCTTTTCTATAATGAAAATGAGCAATGAAGGGTCAACTTTATGTACTATATACTAAAATTATTTTTTGTGTGGTGGAATAGATGACAAAAGACGGTTAAAAACATGTCAGTCCTTTTCTTGTGTATTTTCCTGTAGTTTGAAAAGTTTTCAAGTTGTACTAGATATCTACACTTAAGAATACATTTAAATGTAAAGTATGTATTCAGCCAACAGCTGTGGAACAGTTCAGTGAGAATCGGTTCTTGGAAGGTCACACTTGTGGTGTTGGATCCCGTTCACCAGAAATGGTGCAACCCTGTATGATGGTTATATATTACTCAGGATGGTGGTGATGCAGCCATCCAGATCCATGCAAAACATTGATAAAAGTCTCATTTCTGAAGCGGTCCAAATCGACAAGTGTGGCATTTGACCACTTGTTTCTCAACTGCTTGTCCTACATCCCAAGGAAAATGTTCTGTATTCCACGGAAAATATTCACCTTGGGTTCCCCAGATTACATCCTCAACACACAGACACACTAACACTGGCAGTCTGCCCCAAAGCATTATTGTACTTTTTATTAAAAACACTACAGAGACAAGACTGCCTTAATATTTATTTTTTTATTGTGAATGATTTTACTATCTCTTTACCTAGTAGGTTTTGAAGAATAAGTTTTGATTATTGACTTTTCTCTCTAATTATCTCTTTTTGCAACTTGAGGTGTTCAGCCCCTTCACAGTAATTCATTTTGTATTCAAAATAAAAGACCTGACGCTAACTAGAGAAAAGTTATTTAACAGATTTTAGAAAACTGTCATGGTTGGTAGTCCTCTGTGGATTGACATTTTCCCCAGCAGGTCTTTTCTAGGGCTGTGCTGGGCCGTAGCTGTGCATGATATTAAGGTGTCACAGCAGAAGGTTGAGTGCATTCCTTTAAGTTTTTTCTTTTGTCTGAATAATGTCTTCAACTGTAAGTATTTATTTTGCTGCAGTCTTGATCCAAAATATACTTTGAATTTGTTTTTAATTTGTATGTTGAATTCAACTTGTGCATGCAGAATGTGCTGGTGGTCCTCCTAATGATGATTAAAGATTTCAGTCCACCAGTTAACTGTTTCTTCACTGATTTACATTTCTGGATGCCAGTGATGTAAATGTTCTCCCGGGATTTTTAGTTATGATTTTCTTCAGGCCCTTTTTTGTTGGGTGATGAGTAGTGAGCTGCTAGCCCCAGTGGATAGTTATCTTCTTGGCTACAGCTACTGGGAAGCCCACAGCTTGTATTTTTCTACTTTATTGCTCTTATTTCGCCAGAGCTTCTATATAGCACTCACAATGCCATAATGAGACGTAGTTCTGTGCCATTCCATATGCAACAAACTAAGTCCAACAAGTCATCTGTGAAAGGAAACACTTTATTTTTACTGCTGACACTGACGTGTTCTTTGATTAGCAAAACACTAGGGCAACTAGTAGGGGAATGTAACTGCACATACAGAACCATGTTTGTGAGGGGCTGCTTTTACAAGAAAGTGTGTGACTCCAGCAAGTTGTCTGTAAAAAGGAACACTTTGATTTTACAGTATACACCAGTGTGCACCTTGATTAGAGAAGCATTAATGTTTTTTTTGTTTTTAGTTTTGTTTCACTATCTTTTGCTGTGCAGTCAAGCAGGGTTAAGGCAGACAGGGATTTTTAAGCTTTCTTGTATCTAGTTGCACACTTTTGTTTGTTTCAGACTTGTATACAGTCATTCATTGCGAACAATTTATTTGAATTCTGCAGACGCAGCAAGTATAGCCTAAATAAGGATTTATTTACTAGTATGGATACTACAAGTTGTAGCAAGTTGTTGTTGTTTGTCTTTCGGCTTTTCCCGGTTAGGGGTCGCCACAGCGGAACTCCAGTCCGCTAATGATTGGCAGTAGATTTTCACGAACGCCGAGGTGCCAGCTCGACGTTCAACCTTCAACAAAGGCACGCCCATTTACGCATGTCTTTTGAACTCCCAACCAACCGCGGGAAGGACATGCAGACTCCACAAAAAAGGCACTCCCCGCACTCCAGCCGAGAATCAAACGGAAGAACCTCTTGCTGTGAGGCAACAACGCTACTGCTGCACCACCGCGGATGTTACAAGTTGTACCAAGTGTTTTACCCTAAAAGACACTGAATCACAATTAGCAGAACTTAGAAAGGAAATTGGGATGATGATTTCACTAATAAGATTCCATGCAATGTTTGCTTAAGTATGTAGAGATACAGAATTACACAGATGACGTTTTTCTGAGCATGGGCAAGTTTTGATATTTAAACAAACTCGAAAAACTAAAAAAAAATGAAGTAGGAATTCCACATAAACAAAATTTTATTTAAAATATTTGGCGCTTTCGTCCCTCAGGAAGTCATCACAAGACAGCGAGCTCACTAGCACGACTAATGAAACACTACTAGGTGATTTAACTTTCTTACTGCAACAGACCATTTCCCAAGTGACTATTGAAGGATGTCAAGATCATTTTGTGCCTTCTCATCTTCTGGGGAGTGTTTTTCAACCAGAACCCGACACATCTAATTTACTTCCTGAACAGGTCAGTTGTTGAACCAGCTGTTTAATTTACCCAACTGGTTTCATTCTACAAAGTTTCATTTGACAGAGGATTCTACTATACCTTGTGGCTGTTTACACACTCAAGTTACTGAACTGGAGCTCACATTCATCAAGTTCAGGAATTTGCAAATAGAAAATAATTTTTGGGCTGAGTGTATAAGATGCCAATGGGTTCCTAAAGGCCCGAGGGTCTGGAGGTTTCCAAACTGACTGCAGGAAAACTCCATGAAACATATGGAGGTTCTTGACCTTTTTGATCCAACTGGTTATGAAATAATGAAATAACGTATTAGAGACAATGAGAGAAAGTTTAAGGAACTTGACCAAGATATAAAAAAGTCAATGATTCTTTACATAGTGATTTTTTTTTTTCATACAAAGATTATACATCTATTTTTTGATAAGAGTTGATCAAATGGCTTGACAGAACGCAAGAAAAGAGAAAAAATTTGGGTCTGTATTAGAACACCAAACATTTAAAATATTGAGTGTTCTAATATCTAACCCTCCCGTACACACAATTGCACACTTACCTGACCCACGCCCTAACCCACACGTGTGAGTTACACCTAACCCGCCCTAACCCACACGTCCACACAATCGCACACTTACCTGAACCCGACCCGTAACTTTTCCACCAGAGTGGTGAAAATACAGAAGCAACAGAAATGGACAACTGAATTCTTTCCCTAGGAAAGAATTCGGTTTTCTTTTTCTTCGATATTTTCAGCATTCTCTGAAAATGGGTTGATATTAGAACACTCGACATTTCATATGTTCGGTGTTCTAATATAGACCCAAAAAATTTGCATGAGATAAATAGAAATATGAGGGAAAGAAAGAATATCCAAAACTACCTAAGCTGCAGCAATTTCCCCTTTTTCAACAACAGTCAAGTGAAAGTTTTGATAGTGAAGGATCGTATGGCCATCAATAAGATGATGAAGATTTTTTACACCAGCATTTACTGAGAAGATTGGGGAGCCTAGCATTCAAAAGTTATGGTCAGCAGTCCAAACGGGGACAAACCAGAGGCATAAAACCATAGAACAAGAACAGACGTTGAGGCAAGAGCAAGAGGAGGGAACAAGTATAGGTGACCATGTTAACCCCACTGCCCCTGTGTCATAAGGTTATGCCAATACAGGTACTGTAAAATCATTGTAATCAATTCAGTGTTTTTAATTTGAGTAGTCTGAATGTCAACAATGGTTTAATTTGTTCAAAAAGGGCTTCACCTGTGTTCCATCTTTTAGGCTAGACTTAGTGAAGTCCTTAGTTCAATTAAATTAAATACTTGAAATTCATATTTAAGAATGTATTTTGGTGTTAAGCTATTCATTTGTAGTAGCCCCCAGATTTAAGAGGAAAAGTACTTTCACTCTACCGCCTCATCCTATGGTCAAGGTTTTTGAAAGAATGTGTGAGGACCAATTTAGACAAGTTTTCCAACAAGTGGCATCATTTGGATAATTTAACATTTCAAGAAAGGAGAAAACTAAAGGATTTGCCTGAAAACAGGGCTATTAGAGTAATGAAACCAAGTAAAGGCAGTGAAGTGGTATTGATGGACAGTATTGACTGTTCTTTCAAAATGTATGATGTTCATCTTGTTTCACTGTTGCAGTCATGACTGTAGGGTTCTCCCCTGCCGGCAGGCAGTCCTCGGTCGGCCAGAATCCCAAAGTCTGGGTCCGGCGTCGGTTGCTCAGCCATGCTCCCTGACGTCAGAGCGCCAAGAGTACAAAGCTGACAGCCGACGCCATGTTCTCCAGTCTTTCTTGCCGTGTGGTGATAGCAGTTTGCAAGTGCCGGTCGGCTGACTCCTGACAATTTTTTCTATATGAACTTTAGTCCGAAGACTTTCTTCTCCTACTCAAAGCTAAGTACCCCATTGGGGAAACTTTTTTCTTGCTCCAGTCCGATGTCAGAAAAAGTTAATAATTGTATTTCATGTGGGAAGCAAATACCTCATAATGATTTTCATTCTTACTGTATTCCTTTCTTAGGCCCTGACCACGACGTAGCTAGTTGTCGGTTTTGTGCTAGATTCAATCAACGTACAATTAAACGAAGGTACGATTTTGCATTTCATTACTTCGGTAGGCATTTTAATTACAAAATGTCGTCGGATACTGTTCCGGCTACCGGAGTTCACAAACGACGCAAGGACAAAGACAGGCCTCTGAGGTCCAAATCAGACTATATCGTACAAGCAGAGCCAGCTTCAGGTTCGGCCGTTGTCAGTGAGGCGCTTTTGCAGCCCCTGTCGTCGGCCATTTCGGAACCGATGGCCGAAACGGACTCCCACGAGGAGCCAACTAGGCCTTTGAATATTTCTGTTGCAGGACCTTCGGACAATGCTCCTTCGGATGGGTCTGGAGCCGCTGTGCAGGTACTGGCTTCCGAAGGGGTTTTCAGGCCTACTCAACTTCTAATAAAGGCAAAGACAAAGGCAAAGACTCCTTCCAAATCAAAGACTGCAGCCCAGGCCTCTTCTGATCCGACACCCAAGTCTCAGAAACAGTTACTCAAGATGGCCGAAGACGTACTTACTATGATTAGGGGTTCACATCCCCCTCCAGATAAAAGGCCAAGGCAGGAAGTGTATTATGACTCCTCTGATCAGGCTTCTGTTTCTTCAGTTTCTTCTTCTGACCAGGAATATTCTTTCCCTCCTTATGAGGATTCTGATGATGAGGAATCCATTCCCTCAAATTCTCCCCCTGAGGATTTCTCTTTTGGGGAAACTTTGCATGAAATGAGGGAACATTTTCAATGGGAAGGACAGGAGTACTCGGAATCTAAGAAAAGACTTAGGGATTTTCTTCTTCTTCCCCAACATAGACCCCTGGCTATTCCTCCTATTTTGGATATTGTGGATGATGCTTTTTCGGAGGCTAACTTAACTCCTGACTATCTTCCTCCAGCTCCTGTTAAGCCAGACCGATATTATAGGGTTCCTGATTCCCACCAGTTTTTATACAAGAATACTTCTGCTGACCCTGAAACCATTTCTCAGGGTCCTAAGGGGGTTAAGGCCGCTTCTGCTAAAAACCCCATTCCCACTGAGAAGGATTCCAGATCTTTAGAAAGATGGGGCAAAAAAGTGTACACTTCTGCTACATCTATTAGGGCTTTAAACTGTCAGTTTCATATGCTGAAATACCAGCAATTTCTTCTGTCTGTTTTAAAACAAAAGTTAACTTCCATTTCCGCCTGTGCAGATGATAAGGAATTACATGACTTAATGCATGCCACTGAACAAGTTGGGAAGCATGGTTTACACTGTGGATTTGATGCCTTAGAGGCTTCTTGTAGGGCTGCTGCCTCTGGCACAGTCATTAGAAGGCATGCATGGTTAAAGGAACAAAACTTGCCAGATCAAGTAAAAGCTAAATTATTGGATGCTCCTGTTCAGCATAATGTTTTGTTTGGATCTAAAGCTGAAGAGGTGATAAAGAAGATGGAGGACAAGGCAAAATCAATGCAAACTGTCAAAGATTTCTTACAAGTACAGCCACCCAGATTTAGTAGGAATTGGCCAACTAAAAATTGGTCCTTTCCCAATTCTGACAGGCCTCAGAGGGGTAGGTATAGACACTCCCGAGGAAGGCCTCAAACACAAGCCTCTTATAGACCAAGACAGTGGACTGCTTCCACCCCTAGGGGAGGAGAGGACAGGTCACAAGCTCATAGAAAACAGACTCAATGACTCCCTCTGTTGGGCTGCAGGAACTTCTTGCCTGGAAGCCCCTCTCGGAGGAAAACTTTCTCTCTTTCACCTAAATTGGACTCGTATAACCCAAGACAAGTGGGTTCTGGATGTGGTTTCAAGAGGTTACATATTCCATTTTCATACCCTACCAAGACCAAGCGGATGGCCGGATCTTCCAAAACATCAATGGTTAGAGGCCTTAAACCAGGTGGAAGCTCTCTTGGCTATGAAAGCCATAGAACTGGTTCCACTTTCAGAGATGGGACAAGGTTTTTAGTCAAGGCTCTTTCTAGTCCCCAGAAAGCAAAATTCATGGGGACCCATTCTGGATCTGTCAGTCCTGAACACTTTTCTTGAGATACCAAAATTCAAGATGCTTACTCTACAGCAGCTACTTCCAATGCTGACCAAGAATGCATGGATGGTAACTTTGGATTTAAAGGAGGCATATTTACACATTCCCATCAGACAGGAACGCAGAAAATACCTCAGGTTCAAGGCCGGATCGAGGCACTATCAATTCTCTGCGCTGCCCTTTGGATTGTCAACTGCGCCCAGGGTCTTCACCAAATGCCTGGCTCCAGTAGTAGCTTATTGCAGACTCAAGGGAATTCAAATTTACCCTTATCTGGACGACTGTCTTATTCAGGCAGACAGCAAGGATGTCTTACTGCAGCATCTAGAATTTGTTCAGAATCTTCTCAAGTTCCTGGGATTCACTGTAAACATAAAAAAGTCAAATTTGACACCCTCACAACAGATAACTTTTCTGGGTGCTCTTCTAAACACAACAACCCAGATGGCATTTCTGACATACGAAAAACAATTGCAGCTGGCTTCAACTTTCAAAGCTTTGGCAACATTAACCCAGCTATCTGCAAGGAAATTCCTGCAGGCTTTAGGTTACATGGCCTCCTGCATCCTTCTCGTACCATATGCAAGACTACATATGAGGAAAATACAGTGGTACCTAAAAAGTGTATGGTCTCAGCATTGCCACAGTTTAGACATACAGATCACCGTCCTGCCTTGTCTTCAAAAGGAATTCCTTTGGTGGTCCAAGGCATGTACTCTAAACAAAGGAAAACCCTTCAGTCTGCCTCCAGCCAGTCAGATACTAACCACGGACACCTCAGATTATGCATGGAGAGCCCATTTGCAGGGCAACTGTCTGCAGGGCCTTTGGACAAAGGATCAGAAGCACCTGCATATCAATTTAAAGGAAATGTTAGCCGTTCAGAACGCTTTATTGCCCTTCAGGAATCGTCTACAACCAGGACAACTACTGATACGGACAGACAACACCACAGTTATGTGGTACATAAACAAGCAAGGGGGATCACATTCCTATCTCCTTTGCAGACTAGCCATGAATATATGGAACACAGCTCTAGCTTGCAAACTGGACCTTCAAGCTCAGTTTCTACCAGGGAAGCAAAACTTCCTGGCAGACAGTCTGAGCAGAAACCTGTCGGACCCACACGAATGGATGCTGGACACCGAAATATTCAAGATGATTACAGCAGTCTGGGGATGTCCTCACATAGACCTCTTTGCATCCCACCTCAATCAACAACTACAGATTTTTTGCACCAGGACATTCCACGAACTAGCTTGGAAAGTGGATGCACTATCATTCAGTTGGAGAAACCTCTCGGGGTATGCCTTCCCGCCTCTACCTCTTCTTCCACGGGTGTTATTAAAGATCAAACAGGACAAGCCCAAGATGATAATCTTGATGGCCCCAAATTGGCCTCTACAGTTCTGGTACCCAACACTGAAAAACCTTTCTCTGGAGCCCCCTTGGGTTTTACCACAGACTCCGAACCTTCTGTCCCAACACAAGGATCAGGTTCTGCACTCCCATGTCAGAACTCTCAGCCTGGCGGCCTGGTTAATCCAGGGTCTATGATTCATTCTCTCCTACCCAAGCAGGTTATGGATGTCATTTTAGAAGCCAGACGTCCTATCACTAGAAAATCTTATGCAGGAAAATGGAAAAGATTTTGCTCCTGGATGCAGGCTCAGGATTTGGATCCTCTTATTCCTAACATTCCTCTGATTTTACTTTACCTGACAGACCTCTTACATAAGGGTCTCTCTTTCTCTTCCATAAAGATCCATGCCTGTGCTATTTCTGCTCATTATAATACAGACCCCCCCCCCCAATGTTTTCCCACCAGCTCATGAGACAGTTTCTCAGAGGAGCCAAGAACTTAAGGCCCCCTAGATCTCCACCCATTCCGGCTTGGGATCTCAACTATGTTTTGGAAAAACTCACCTTACCTCCTTTTGAGCCTGCTGCCTCTTCTGACATCAAGTTTTTATCTTGGAAGACGGCCATCCTGTTAGCTCTGACCTCTGCCAGGAGAGTTTCGGAGTTGCAGTCTCTCATGGCTGTGGAACCTTATATTATTTTTCATCAAGACTTTGAGGACTAATCCTACATTCATGCCTAAGGTGGTTTCCAAAGTGGCTTTAAATCAAACTATCCACTTGCCAACTTTTTTCCCCAGTCCTCAAAATAAGGGGGAAAGGATCTTGCATTCCTTGGATGTACACCGACAACTACGTTTTTACCTGGACAGAACCAAGGACATCAGGAAATCAGAGCAATTGTTTGTTTCTTATGCTTCAAATTCCCAAGGTAAAGCCATTTCAAAACAGACCATTTCTAAATGGATTGCTCATGGAATCAGATTTTGTTATTCACACCATGGAAAGCAAATCCCAGGGAGTATACGGACTCATTCCACCAGAGCTGCTGCCACTTCAGCTGCCTTCCTCATGGGAGTTCCTACCAAAGACATTTTGGAAGCTGCAACTTGGAGTTCAGTGCATACTTTTTCTAAGCACTACAATCTGCCTCTCTACTCTAAGTCTAGGGCAGGCTTTGCTTCTGCAGTCTTGCAGGGCCTTTTAGCCGCCCCCTCTACTTTTTGACCACCTCCCTTTTATTCTGCTTTGGGATTCAACCCTACAGTCATGACTGCAACAGTGAAACACGATGAACATAGTACAGTTGTGTACACTTACCATAAATGTAGATGTTTGAGTGTCTTCACTGTTGCAGTCTGGGTTACCCTCCCTCCTGTCCCCTCTTATTTTTTCTTTTGTGTGGTTCCCTTCTTCACCATTCTTCTGAGGTGTATTTGCAAAGGGTATGGGACCTTACTCATTTTGGAACACCTGACATCTGGGGCAAGAAAAACTGGAGAACATGGCGTCGGCTGTCAGATTTGTACTCCTGGCGCTCTGACGTCAGGGAGCATGGCTGAGCAGCCGACGCCGGACCCAGACTTTGGGATTCTGGCCGACCGCGGACTGCCTGCCGGCAGGGGAGAACCCTACAGTCATGACTGCAACAGTGAAGACACTCGAATATCTACATTTATGGTAAGTGTACACAACTGTACTTTGCAGGATCTCAAGGAAAAGCTATCTCAAAACAGACCATTTCAAAATGGATAGGACATTGTATCCGTTTCTGCTACACACACCATGGGAAATCTGTGCCTGGTAACATCAGGCCCTGTTCCACCAGGGCTACAGCAACATCAACAGCCATCCTCAGAGGGGTACCAACCAAGGATATTTTGGAGGCTGCCACCTGGAGTTGGTTGCACACCTTTACCAAGCAGTATCACTTACCTCTATACTGTAAAACCAGAGCTGGCTTTGCCATTGCAGTTCTGCAGGGCCTACTAGCCTCTCCAAACCCTGTCTAGTGCCACCACCCATCCTTAGCTTTGGGATTCAACCCAACAGTGATGACTGCAGCAGTGTAACACGATGAACATAATGCAGTTTTGTACCTACCATAAATGTAGATGTTCGAGTCTTCACACTGCTGCAGTCCAGGTTACCCTCCCTCCATCCCCTCTGAACTAGCTGGATTTATCTATTCCTTTCTATCCTATACAACCTCTGTGGTGTATTTGCTTGTGACTGAAGGTTTTGTTTTATTTTTATATGTATATTTTTATATAGAAGTATGTATTGCCTACCTATTGGGGGCACCTGACATCTGGGGAAAGAAAAACTGAAGAAAATGGCGTTGGATGCATCTTGTATACCCCTGGTGCACTGATGTCAGGGAAGAAGCGACAGCAACTGACACCGGACCAAGACTTTGGAACTCGGGCCGACTGTGGGACCGCCTGACGGCAGGATAACCCAACAGTGATGACTGCAGCAGTGTGAACAGTCAAACATCTACATTTATGGGAGGTACAAAACTGTACTTTATTGTAACCCCAGAAACCTAACCTGAGAAAAATTTACAGAAGTAAATGGAAAATGTTTACTATTTTGGTTTTCTCTAAAGGCTTAGATTTTTTTCTCAGCACTTTTACCTTTTGTTCTGGATTTTCTAGTGGGGTTGTTCAAGGAGAGTGTCAGCTTTTTGACAGTTCATAGGTTGATACTAGGGTATCTGCCATAGCGCATTTATAAGCCTAGCCAGAGTGTGTGTCGCTTTCGTCACCCTTTTAGATTAGATGACTGTGCCTCTGTGTAGTAGGTCACAGAAGATAGCCCTTTTAAGGTTAGTTTACTGTGTCCCTGTCTAGTAGGGACACAGAAGAGATCCCAGGGGTAAACCTACGATCTCCCATCCACTCATCATGATTCCTCTTGATATGAGGGTCATTGAGGGGCTCTGCCTAACATGGATTGGGATTTTGTTCCAGAGTGAGGGGAGCCTCTGGGATATGAATCTGTCCCTCCAGCATGTCCTATTTATTTCTGTGCTGAGGTTTGTCCCTGGAGCATGTAGCTCTAAGGGATTTGGATTTCCTGAGGTGGAGCATGTCCATTAATTCTGGTTTAGACATGGCTTTATACGTCAGGCACAGATCGCCTCTGAGTAGGTGGTAAGCAATTGAGTAGAGCTGGAGTTTCTTTAACCTAACTGTGTAGGGCATCTGTTTGAGTCCCTTGATCCTCTTGGTGAGGTACTTTTGGGGTCTTTCCAGTTGCTGCAGGTGTCGGGTAAGGTACATCCCAAATGGGGCATTGTATTCAATTATGGGCCTGATGAGTAGAGGAGCACAATGACCTCTCTTGATCTAGATGTGAACCCTTTCGTGATAAGGTGGGCTATATAGAAGGTCTTTCTAACCACTTTGGCAACGTGATTGTCAAAGGAGAGTTTGCTGTCTACTTGGGTCCACAAATCCCTAATTACTTCTTCCGTACTTAATGGATTATCACCTATGTGGTAATTTGTGGGCACTTTGTTTTTCCCAAAGGGGATGACTATGCACTTTTTAGCATTTAGCTTTAGGCCATGGCTCTGGCACCAGTTATCCATCTCTATGAGGCCCTTTTGGAGAATGCTTGTGTCAGTCGGTGAGTCAATTATGGCACCCAGTTTGCAGTCATCTGCGAACTTTGCCAGCCATAGTCCTCCCATGTTAGCCTTTACCTCAGAGAAATATATATACCGAACAAGAGAGATCCTAGGACTGAGCCTTGTGGGACTCCAGTTGTAACTGGTTTAGAGTCTGACATGGCACCTGCAATTCTGACCATGTGGGTTCTATCCCTGAGCCAGTTTGCCACCCATCTTGTGACAAAGGAGTTGATATTTAAGCTGGTGAACTTATTTATGATGCCTGAGTGTGGTATTGTGTTGAAGGCTTTTGTGAGGTCAAGGTTGGCTGTGTGGACTACCTTCCCTTCATCTATGGCCTTGGTGACTGTTTCAAAGAAGTCGATCAGGTTCAAGAGGCAAGATCTGCCCTTAACAAAGCTGAATTGGGTAGGATCCAGTGTTTGGAAGTTCCCAATGTCTTCGTTTATGAGTTCCATGATGATACGCTCCATAGCTTTGCAGACCAGGCTAGTCAGGCTTATAGGGCGATAGTTTCCGGGGTCCGTTGTGGCACCACCTTTGTGGAGTGGGACCACTGTTACTGTACGCCATTCCTTGGGTACATATCCTGTAGTAAGGCTGAACAGTGACTTTATGTGAGGGTTCAGTTCTTCTTGGAGTTTGTGTAAGATGCAGCCCGGGACAACGTCCGGTCCCATTGATGCTGTGTTTTTTGCTTTGGCGAGGGCAGCTCTCACCTGTGCATCTGTGATGTCAGGGAGGCTACACTCTGTTGGGATAGACATTTGCTCTTTTTGGGGGGGGGGGGAGTTTGCACTGAACCTGTCTGCCAGGATGTTGGCAATGTCTGTGGGTTCAGTGTATTATTTGTCATTTTGCACTAACTCAGAGCATATCTGGGAGTTGCCACCCAGGTTCCTGACATAACTAAAGAAGGCCTTGTGATTATCTTTAGCGTCTTGTGCAATTTTTCTTTCGAAGCTGGCTTTAGATGATTTTATGAGGGATGATTTTATGAGGGATTGTAGTTTCTTGCTAGTACTGATCAGAGATGCCTTCCCTTTTTGGGATTTTGCTCTATCATGTAGTAGCTTCCTCCTTCTGTTGTATAGCTTATTTATGGCTGGGGTCCACCAGACAGGTCTCCTGCCTTTGGAGGAGTGAGTCTTGGTTTTATTTGGGATAGCACGATCCATGCATTCTTGTAGGTGTCCTTAGAATGCATTTGTAAAGGATTCTGCGGTTTGGGACGTATTTTCCACTGGCCCGGGGGCTTTGAAGGATTCCACCTCGGTTTTGAGAAGTGTGAAGTTTGCTTTTGAGAATTTCTTCACCGTGGTTTCCTTGGCTGGGGGTGGGGACAGGATAGGGATGTCCAGTGAGATTAATTTATGGTCAGATCTTACCAATGAGGGGTATACCTCTGGTATGGAACATAGAGTCCCCATGTTGGTGATGATCAGGTCCAATATGTTTTCCCCTCTTGTGGGAGTGGTGACCAGTTGTTCCATAGCATTTGAGTTTATAAATTCTAGGAACTGTTGGGCGAGGGTGTTGGCTCCCAGTCTATGTTTGGGTAGTTGAAGTCACCCAATATAATGGTGTTTGGAGAGACCTTCATATTCTCCAGTGTTCTCAGGAAAGCCGAGTGGGGTTCCTGAGTTTGGGAGGGTGGTCTGTAGCAGGCTACAAACTGAAAAGCAGTTTTGGCCACTGTTAGTTGCACATGGATGGTCTCCGATACTTCGTGCAGTGCCACTAACCTGGAGATGTGGGTATCTTTGATGAATATGGATACTCCCCCTCCTTTTGTGGTTCGGTCCGAGTTTTGGGGTCGAAAAGCATGGTATGAGGTATAACCTGGTAGTGCTGGGGTGCTCTCGGGAGCCTTTAACCAGGTTTCTGTTACTGCACAGATATCGATATTCTCCATACTGAAGAGAGCCTCGAGTGCGTGCATCTTGAGGTTTAGACTTCTGGCGTTGAGCAGCATTGCCCTTAGTTTCTTTTTCGTTGTGTTGTCTATGGAGGTGGGTTTGTCTTTTGAGCCTTGCCTAAAAAAGGCACTATGGAGGTGGCAAGAGCCTTAGCCAGTATTCGAAAGCCCAGGGGTGACAGGTGCAAGCCATCCCCTAGCGAAGCAATGTGGCTTGTTGAGCATGTCATCCCAGGCTGACAGACACTGGATCCCCTTTGAATGACATCAATACTTTAGCCAATTGTTAAAATTGATAATTTTGTCTTTATACTGTGGCATCATTCTTGGTGAGGGTAAGATGCTACTCAAGGTCAGGGTCATACTGGCCTGGGCTACACGATCAGAGAGCTCCTCTGTCTCTTTTCATGTATTCCAGGGAGGTATGTCTCAAGTCATTCACACCAGCATGGACAATGACAGTCATATTTGTACTTGCTTTGGAGTGACCTGAGTGCTTGTGTTGTGGCAGATCCTGGCACCCAACAGGCAGCTTACAGTGACCTTCTCCTTGTTTAGCCTGGTGAGTGGGACGTCAGTGTGTCTGACAATAGAGTTGTATTAGGTGTGTTGTTTAGCTTTAAGGGCTGTGACTGTGTGGCACACTGACTTTGTGAACTATGTGATACGTGGGTATTGTTGTGGGGTAGCGGTTGCTTTGATAGGTTCATACTAGGCTATCTGCCCTAGGGCATTTCCAAGCCTAGCCAAAGTGTGTGTGGCTTTTGCCACCCCTTTGAATGAGAATACTATGCCCATTTAGGGTTTAGTTTACTGTGCCTCTGTCTAGTAGTGACAAAGAGATGACCCCCGGGGTAAACCTACGAACTCCCATCCACTCATCAAGATTTCTCTTGAAGAGAGTCAGTGAGGAGCTCTGCCTGACATGGACTGGGATTCTGTTCCAGAGTGTAGGGAGCCTCGGGGTTATGAATCTGTCTCTCCAGCGCATCCTATTTATTTCTGTGCTGAGGTTCAAATCTCTCGCTCTCGTGGCTCTGGTGGATTTGGATTTTCTGAGGTGGAGCATGTCCATTAATTCCGGATTGGACATGGCCTTGTACGTCAGGCATAGATCGCCTCTGAGTAGGCAGTACGCGACTGAATAGAGCTGGAGTTTCTTCAGCCGGGCAGCATATGACATATGTTTGAGACCCTTGATCCTCTTGGTGAGGTACTTTTGGGATCTTTCTAACTGCTGCAGGGGTTTGGTAAGGTACATCCCAAATGGGGCATTGTACTCAATTATGGGTCTGATAAGGGAAGAGTATAGGGGCACAATGACCTCTCTTGATCTAGATGTGAATCCTTTCATAATAAGGTGGGTAATATAGAAGGTCTTCCTAACCACCTTGGCAATGTGAGTGTCAAATGAGAGGTTACTGTCAACTTAGGTCCCTGATTACTACTTCCGTACTTAATGGATTACCACCTATGTGGTAATTTGTGGGTACTTTGTTTTTCCCAAAGGGTATGACTATACATTTTTGGCATTCAGTTTAAGGCCATGGCTCTGGCACCAGTTATCCGTTTCTATGTGGCCTTTCTGAAGGATGCTTGTGTACGCTGGAGTATCAATTATGGCACCCAGTTTGCAGTCATCTGCGAACTTTGTCAACCACAATCCTGCTATGTTTGCTTGCACCTCGGAAATATAAATGCCGAACAAGAGGGGTCCCAGGACCGAGCCCTGTGGGACACCGCTTGTGACTGGCTTAGAGTCTGACATGGCTCCAGCAATTCTGACCTCGTGGGTTCTGTCCTTGAGCCAGTTTGCAACCCATCTTATGACATATGGGTTTACATTTAAGCTGGTGAGCTTGTCTATGATGCCCGAGTGGGGTGTTGTGTCGAAGGCCTTTGCAAGATCAAGGTAGGCTGTGTGTTGCCTTACCCTCATCAATGGCCTTAGTGACTGTTTCAAAAAAGTCGACCAGGTTCAAAAGGCAGGATCTGCCCTTGACAAAGTCAAATTGGGTAGGATCCAGTGTCTGTAGGTCCCCAATGTCTTTGTTTAGGAGTTCCATAATGATCCTCTCCATAGCTTTGCAGACCAGGCTCGTCAAGTTTATGGGGCGGTAATTTCCAGGGTCCGTAGAAGCACCTCCTTTGTGAAGTGGGACCACTGTTGCTGTACGCCATTCTTTGGGTACGTATTCTGTAGTAAGGCTAAGATTAAACAGCAGCCTTATGTGCGGGTTTAGTTCCTCTTGGAGTTCATGTAGCACGCAACCCGGGACACCGTCTGGTCCCATTGATGCTGTGTTTTAGCTTTGGAGAGGGTGGCTCTCACCTGGGCATCTGAGATGTCAGGGAGGCTACACTCTGCTGGGATAGATATTTCTCCTTTTGGGGGGGGGGAGAAATTTGCACTGAACCTGTCTGCCAGTATGTTGGCAATGTCTGTGGGTTCAGTGTATTTTTTGTCATTTTGGACCAACTCTGAGCATATCTGGGAGTTTCCACCCAGGTTTCTAACATAACTAAAGAAGGCCTTGTGATTGTCTTTAGTGTCTTTTGCGATTTTTCTCTCAAAGTTGGCCTTGGATGATTTTATGAGTGATCGTAGTTTTTTGCTAGTACTGATCAGAGATGCCTTCCCTTTTGGGGATTTTGCTCTGTCATGTAGTAGCTTCCTCCTCCTGTTGTAAAGCTTTTTAATGGCTGGGATCCACCAGGCAGGACGCCTGCCTTTGGGGGATTGGGTCTTGGTTTTATTTGGGATTGCATGATCCATGCATTCTTGAAGGTGTCCGTAGAAAGCGTTTATAAAGGATTCAGTGGTGTGGGCTGTGGTTTCCACTGGCCCAGGGGCCTTGAAGGATACCACTTCAGTCTTAAGAAGTGTGAAGTCAGCTTTTGAGAAATTCTTCACTGTGGTCTTTTGTGCTGGGGGTGGGGGCGGGATGTGGATTTCCAGTGCTTTGGAGGTCTCTGCTGCTTGGGCAGATTTTTATTTAGAGCCTCCAAGTATGTTTTTGTGTGTTTGGTTTGCTGTTGCGATAGGTCTGTGAGACTGGATTTGTGGTATGTGTGGTTACCTTCTCCTCCTGACTGACTGTGCCAGTACTGGGTTGAGAGAGCTCAGCCTCCAGTTTGGCTATATAGTTGCATCTCTCACATATATTTGAGCTTGTTGGGAGGAGGAGAGGGTGGTATGTGTACATAAGGCAGTTGTAACACTGCCTCAAGATTCCCAGATTCACCAGCTGGACTGGAGAGTAAACCCGAAACTGACTTTTGGACATGCCAGAATAGTATAAGGAACTACTTTTTGACTGATCAAAAAGGACCAATAGGGAGCCAAGTTCTTAAGGGAGTATAAGAGGGTGTAGTGCTTTAGTTTATTAGTGCTTACTTATAAGATTACTTATACGAGCAACTGCAGGGCTTTAGAATGAAAATAGAGTGCTTACTTTAAGATTTAGAACCGTTCTAAGGGAAAAAGTCAAGAGCAGACTGTGGAGCCGGGAATAGTTTAAACCCGTTTAAGCGCACAATCGTGCAAAACCACGCAAATGTGGGTTTTAAAGCAGGGAAACTGAAAGAGATAGGAATTAACCCAAAACGGCCAATAAGCTACTATTTTCAGGGCTGAGACCACTCCTCCAGGTAATTGACCCAAAACGGCCAATGAGCTACTAGTTTCAGGGCTGAGACCACTCCTCCAGGGACAGATAGGCTGCTCAAAGCTCCCCACTCTCACTGGTGAACAGAGAAGCTTCCTCCTATCCAAGAAAGGGCAACACAGGAAACTATACCACAGTCCGGAATTCAGCAAAACCTGAAATCTGGACTAATCTAGTTCAGCAAAGGTGGGAAAAGAGAATATTTTTTTTTGTTTTTTTCAGGAAACAGCAGAAAAACACACAGAAAACACTGTAAATGCTATAAACAGGCTACCGTACTTTAGTGTGTAGCCTACAACAGTTGTACAATACAAAAACGACTTAAATTGATATAAAACAAGTGCAAAAACTGTAAAAAGCAGAAGGCAAATGCAATTTAAACTTTTTAAAGCACAGATCAGTTAGAAATTCGCTTTTTAGGCGGGAAAAGGCAGTCGGAGCAAAAAAAACTGAAAAAAATACTTAAATCTGGAAAAGTCTCTCTCGGGTCTCTCTGTTGCCTGTATCACTCTGCAGGACACCACGAGGAGCTATGCGGAGTTGTATACTGGCGCAAAACTGTGCAAATACAGATAGCAGCCATGTCTGTTTTCACATGGGAGAAAACAGAACTCCATTGCTTCTTGGAAACTTTTCAAGGCTTTCTTAAAAGGAACTTTTCTTCTCAGACCCCCCCCCACCACCAGAAACTCAGTCCTTCCTTTGGGTATCACCTTGATGCTTCAGGTCCTAACCCAACACACCTTTGAACCAGCAGCATCAGCAGCTTGAAATTTCTGATTTGGAAAGCCATTTTCCTAGTGGCCATCACATCAGGCAGGAGAATTTCTGAGTTACAAACCCTATCTTGAAAACCTTCTACTTAATTTTTCTTAAGGATAGAGTACCCTTTCGGACTGACCCACAGTTTCTTCCCAAAGTGGCCTCAGAAGATGCTATTAACCAGACAACTTACCAGTTTTCTTTGCAAACATTTCTAACAAAGGGGAATATACCTTACAATTGATGGATGTTCACAAACAATGCACCATACCAGACTTTTATTTCCTTCTCAGGGGCCAGATTGGGCCAAGGGATTTCTAAGGTCAGAATTTCTACATGGCTCTCTGATTTTACTGCTTTTGTCTATAAAGAAAAGAGATTGGCTCTGCCACAGAACCGAAGCTCATTCAACTAAAGCAGTATCAGTCTCCACTGCATATTTTTCTAAAATGACCATAGGTCAAGTTTTTGCTGTGGCTACTTGGTCTACTGTTCACATCTTTGTATCTCCTTACAAGCTGGACATACATTCTAGCCCATTGCATCCTCCAGCTTACCCAAGATGACTAGTAACTGGGGAATCTGTCCCATACATTGAGTTTGAATGGAAAAGACAGTATCAGATACGATAAATTATGCACTTAACATAATGCTAGGTCGGTGTTGACTTCTAATATCTGCATCAGTCTCCCCTCCTACCCAAATTGTCATCTAATGGTTTTAACTGACCAAATTAACTTCTCCAGGGCCTTGTTTATTCAACCTTGAGCTGATTTCTTACCCTTCTCAATATTGGCATGTTCTTCAAAAATGTTTGTCTTTTAGATAAGGTACTAAGTGCAAGTGCACAAAATTCATCTGATGTGTTGTAGGGGCAAGAGGGAAGTATGGGTAGGGGAGAAGCCTGAACCCTGGACCCAAGAGCTTGAAAAAGGTGCAGAGATCAGATTAGATCTGAAAACTCATAGTCTGAGCCAGACGGAAGAAGACAAAATGGCTGTAGCGTTTATGGTAGGTACATAACTTTTGTTTATAATATCATTGTGTTTAGCATGCTGTATATTCATTAAATGTATGTAAGATAACTGCTCACAAACATTTCAAGATCTGAAGTAGTTGTCTTCATTTGTTCTTCAACCTGTGGGTTCCAGGATCCATCTCTAATCTGACTCTGCCGCATATCCAGCATCTGATCCATGCTCAAAGCTCCTCCCCTTACCCATAATGCTCCAGTCTCCTTCCTCCCTTCAGATCTCATTTGCCGCGTTTCAGTCCATATCGTGATCCATGCTCTGTGCTGCAAAAGTAGTGGTAAGTGCTTGTTTTTTTTTGGTCAAATCTTCACTTTTCTTCTCTATTCTGCTTTCAGCTTGGCTTCAGAAAGTGCACAGAGTGCGACCATAAGCTCTCCCCAGACGATGGCCACACTCTGTGTAGTTTGTCGTGGGGCCGCCCATCTTCAAACCTCCTGTTCCATCTGTGCAGAGTTCAATCCCTGGGCACTCATGGACAGAAGGAAGAAACTTATTTTGAAGAGCCTTCTTCCCTCCTCGTCCTCCGGGACTCAAGACCCTGCCGCCCCGGCCTCTGGGACTCTAAACTCCTGCCAAGAAGACCGGGGATGAAGACAAGTCTTCCAGGAGGGATAGGCCAAAGAAGCGATCCCCAGATCGCTCGGCTTTGGCCGGCCCTCCAGCTAAAATTGCATCAGCTCCGAGGCCGACGTCTCCCTGGCTCTGTTCCCCTCAGTTCTCTCTGGAGCTGGAGGAGCCCTGGACCAGTCGCTGGCTCAGGTTTTTCCTCATCACCCCTCCAGGCCGGTGCCAGTCGCCTCTTCCTCCCGTTCCACCGACACCTTTAGTGAAGTAGAGATGGATAGGATAATGCGAAAGTTCATCCACATCCAATACAGATGGGAGTCTTGCCTGCCCCCTCTCCCTCCGGAGCAGGGAGCATGCAGCCCTTTCTCACCCCCATTACTCCTTCTCTGATCCAACCCCTGGTTTTGGAGCCCTTAGGTCCAAGGGCACACTGCGTTGAGGGGCTGGCCCCGTTGGTACCTTGTACCTCGACATCGGCCATAACCTTGAGCAGGATGGATCTGACTAGCTCAGATCCAACAGGCTATCAGAGCCATAGCCTCGGCATCCGATCTGAGGGGTTGGTGTCGGCTGAGTTTGTCGCAGCAGAGCCTTCCCCTTGGTATCTTGGTGCCTGCAGGTTCAGCTGTGACTTTCCCATCGGGACAGAGGGTAACAGCTCCTACTATTGTCTTTTCTCAGAATGTCCATTCTCATTTATCTTTCGACTTGGTAGAGAGGGTTCTGTCTATTTCGTTGAGACCCTTGACCATCGCATCTTCGGATTCCACCCCTCTGTTTCTGGCGTGGCTCCAGCCATTCTGCCATCTCAGGGACAGCTTGCCGCCTCTTTGCCTCAGGACACTTCCACTTGGGAACAGCAAGACATTGGCGAGTTCTCCCCGGAGATGATCACTGAGGATGTTCCTCGCAAACATATATGCAAAAGGAAGCACTTAAACTCCCCACCAGAGTCTCTCACCAAAGACACCGATTTGTAGGAAGGGGAAGGTTCCCCCCGATCACCCACCGAGGATGTCTTCTTTGGAGATATCATGGAACTCCTTCACTAGTGCAGGGGGTGGTCTTCCCAGAAACCTACCTCTGATGAATTGGTGTTCCTGGAGGCATTTGGCACAGTACCCTTTACTTCCTGGGTGTCTCCGACTACAGATGCCTTAGTGGATCTCATTACATCTCTGGCATGGAAGAAACCGGACATGGTGGAGCCCATTCCCAAATGCCCGGACAAGGTTTTGAGCCCCCTCCCTCAGACAGATCATACTGGCATAAGGGATCCACGGTTGATGCCATGGTGGTGGCGGCTACCACTAGGAAGGAGCTCTCTCAGGAAAGCTCTATGGTCCAATCTCCTGACTGGGAGTCAAGAATGATGGAAGCGGGTGTACACTTCAACGACCTTCTCTGTTCGGGCACTGAATTACATGGCACATGTGATTCGTGTACAGCTATACCTGGTGAAGGAGATTGCGGAGTCAACTCTGGGTCCATGTTGGCGGAGGACAATAAGGTGTTTTCCACTTGTATGGCCACCCTAAATTCAGTGGTGAATACCTCTATGCATCTCCTCTCCCACGCCACTGAAGGAGCCGCTAGAGCCGGCCGGTACAGGCGTTGCCATCAGGAGACACGCCTGGCTCCAGCTGTGTCAGTTCTCGGAACCCTTTAAGGCATCATTTGCCAATGCCCTGTACGACGGCTTCTCCCTTTTTGGGAAGTCCATACGTGACACATTAGTTCAGAGTGAGGAGGATGGGAAAATGCTGTCTGCCGTCTGAATCTGCTTCTCAGCCCCTCAGCGATCCTTTTCTAGGAATCAGTGAGGGGCCAAGAAGATGTGGTTCTGGAAATCTCAGAGTTTTCCCTGGGACACTAGAGACGCACCTTCCCTCAGGGGCAGAGGGGGATTTGATAGATGCCGCCCTGGAGGCAGGGGGGGGGGGGGTCTGAGAAATTACGGGTCTTGAGAGCCTTTCTCAGACAGACCCGCCCAACAACTTTGAAGGGTTGCCCAGCTGCTAGTCTCTGGAGGCAGTCTGGGGCCATCTCTCTGTACACCTAACTGAGTCCATCACAAAAGGTCGTTGGGTGTTGCAAATTAATATCCATAGGCTATTCAGTCCCCTTTCTAGAGTCATCTCCACCTCTGACACCTCCCGGATATCCCACCAGTGCACAGGAAGAATGCAGCACTGGAAATCGCAAAGCTGCTAAGAAAACAAGCCATCCAACCCACCCCCCCTAGACCACTCCAGATCAGGCATTTATTCCAGGTTCTTTTTGGTGCCAAAGAAAACGGGGGAAACGAAGACCCATTTGGATCTCTCCACCTTGAACTTGTCAGTGACCAAGACGAAGTTCTGGATGGTCACCCTTCAGTTTATCCTGCCCTTTCTGTAGGAGAACGAGTGGATGTGCTAGATCGACCTGCGAGGTGCATGCTATCACATCAAAATGGACAGGCGCTCTTGGAGGTTTCTCCGCTTCTGGCTAGGAGCCAATCATTACCAGTTCAGAGTGCTCCACTTTGGTGTCACCACAGCCCCCTGGGTGTTTACCAAAGTGATGTCAGTAGTAGCGGCTCACCTGAGACTCCAGGGCATATAGGTATTTCCCTACCTGGACGATTGACTCCTAGCTGCTCCCAGGCAAGGGATTCCTTTTTTTCTCCTAGCCCAGAGATTTAGGCATTGCCATCAATCTCAGCAAATCATCTCTGGTCCCAGTCCAAACATTAGACTTTATTGGGGCACTCTTAGAACACAGTTCACACCAATGTTTTTCGTACTTCTGACAGGGTACGCACTCTGAAGCTGCATGTTCTTTGCATTCTTCAAACTCAGTTTCCGACAGCAGAGATAGTATTAAGGGTGTTGGGGTCCATGGCGGCCACGATCAATCTCTTAACCCTTGGCATGCCTTCACATGTGGATTCTTCAGCAGACCCTGACAGTACGTTGGTCCTTGTTAGATCTTCCATTGACTTACCCCGTCCAAATCTCTCGAGTGTGCAGGGACTACCTTTTGTGATGGATTCATTCCTTGGACTTTGTCTGGGATCAGCCCTTGCTTCCACCTTTCCCCAAGGCCATGGTGACTATGAACACCTCCCAGCTAGGTGGCGGGGCACTCCTCAGGAAGGACAGTTTGAGGTACATGGTCCCCCTACGAGACCAGATTGCATATCAATGTCCTGGAGATGGGGACGGTGCTTATAGCATTGCAGGCTCTCCATGCCCATCTTCCCATAGGAACAATTGCTATTCAGACGGACAATATGTTGGTGGTCTGGTACATCAGCAAGCAGGGGGGTACCAGATCTTATCCTCTATGTCGCGAGGCCATGAGAGTATGGGAGTGGGCGATCTCCACCGTCCATTTTCTGGTGGCAACGCACATCCCGGGGAAGTCCAACATTCTAGCAGACAGGCTCAGCAGATCTATTCTGATACCTTACAAGTGGTCTCTGAATCCTTCAGTAGCTGAACAGATCTTTCACAGGTGGGAGTCGGCATTGCTGTGATCTCTTTGCTTCTCCAACGCAAAATGCTGTGAGTTCTTCTCTCTGAACTCCCCTCCAGGGCAAGCCCCCAGAGACGCTCTGATTTGATTCATACTTGGCCCCCTGGTCTTCTATATGCTTATCCTCCTCCCTTAATGCCAGAATTACTTCAGAAAGCTTGCAGGCTGGGGAGCCTAGTAATCCTCATTGTCCCATTCTGGCCTCACCAAGTATGGTTTCCCTCTCTGTGGTCTCATCTGGTGGATCCACCATGGATGTTGGATCTGGTTCCACATCTCCTTGGGGATTCCCCGTCCAGACCTGGAGAGTCTAAAGCTCACTGCTTTGCTGCTCCAGTTCCCATGATAGTCAGGACTCCCAGCTTATCCTCTCCTGTCGAAAGAATTCTGGTGGTGGCCCTTAAGTCTTCCACTAGAAAGGTATACTCCAGCAAATGGAGACGTTATTCGATCTGGGCTTCGCAGCGTGCACTAGACCCTTTCACTGTCCCTGTTTCCACAGTCCTGGAATTTTTCAACAAGGTGCCAGTTTTTCCACAGTCAAAGTTCAGCTTGCTGCAATTTCTAATTATCATGTGGGAATAATATGGTTTCCTTAGTATCTTCTAAGCTTTACAAGGCCTTTCTCAAAGGAACCTTTCTCCTTCGACCCCTGGTGAAGGACCCTATGCCACCGTGAGATCTTACGTTAGTACTACAGGCCTTAGATTTCACCCCCTTTTGAACGTGCAGCTTTGGACGATCTGCAATTTCTGTCCTGGAAGACTGCTTTCATGGTCGCCATTACCTCTACCAGGAGAGTTTCGGAACATCAAGCTCTGTCAGTCAAAGCCCCTTATATGATTTTTCATAAGGACAGGATGTCATTGCTCACTATTCCATCCTTTCTTCCTGAAGTATCTTCAGAGGCTAATATTAATCAAGTGATCAGTCTCCCAGTCTTCTTTCCAAATTTTCAAAATAAAGGAGAATACAAATTGTATTTATTGGATGTGCACAAACCGTTACATTCTACCTGCACAGTACAAAAACCTTTCGTAAATCTGATCAAATTTTCATTTCTTACTGTAGATATTGGTTTCCCTAAAAAGGGTTTAAAGTTACTATTGCCCATTGGATTTCCCAGTGTATCAGTCAGGCATATTCTGCAAGGGAATTTCCCTGCCAAGCCATGTGAACACACATTCCACCAGATCTATGGCCAGTTCAGCGGCTTTTTGGTCCAGAGTTTCAGTAGAAGATGTTTGTTCTGCGGCTACTTGGGCCTCATTTCATACCTTCATCTCACATTATAAATTGGACATTGTGTACTGGAACAGGGCATAATTTGTCTCTGGCATGCTGTGGAATATCCTTCCATGAGGGCCTCCCAGGTGTTTAGTAGCTGGGGACTCTGTTCCACAGGTTGAAGACCAAATAAAGAGAACTACTTCAGCTAAAGAAGTTATGTACTCACCACAACGTTCTGTCTGAGTAATTGTTCTTCATTTGTCTTCAACCGTCCCTCCCTCCTTCCCCCGGCCTTGTGTGAACTGTTTGTTGCTCCTACTACTACAAGAAGTGGTCACCGTTAGGGTGCCTCTTTTCCTTATTTATGGTTTCTGGTAGAGACCAGGTTCTGTTGGGTCGGGTGTAAGTTCTAGATTGGGTGGCAAACTCAATCTGAAGGGAGGAAAGAGATGGGAGCATTATGGGTAAGGGGAGGAGCTTTGAGCATGGATCAGATGCTGGATATGTGGCCGAGTCGGATCAGAGTCAGATCCAGGAACTCACAGGTTGAAGAGAAATGAAGAACTACTACTCAGATGGAACATTGTGGTGAGTACATAACTTATTTTTTTGTCTGCTTATTATTTCCAGCTGGATAAATACTTTGCTAATATACTTTTTTATTTCAAAAAGATTCAGGCAAAATGAATATTGCCTCTACAAAGATAACAGATTTTATTTTTAGTTTTATGGTGCAACTTTTCAAATTTAAAGCCACATACTTAACATATTGTGTGGGTATGTGTCTGGTTGGTTGGTTGTTATGAGGTGATAATTTGGATAATGCATGGTTGCCTGCAGTTTCATTTTTTTATTTTTAGTATTTCTAGGCTTCACTGTAACTTAATTTTTGTGTTTAGTTCCAGACAGTTTTAGAATCTCCTATCTGTGAGGCAATTTTTATGTTGTACAGTCAACAATTCTCTAGTACAACATGCATCTATGACTTTTCCCGTGCTAATTCAGCTTTTCCTCCATAGTCTACCTTATTGTTAATTTTTGATTCCACAGACTGTTCTCTGTCTCATCAGATATTCAACCAAATCACTAGATTAATAGTCTTATTTTCTCTGCTTTTAGTCAGTTGCATAACCATCTGTAATCTGTTAAAAAATAATAAGCATCTTACATGTTGTATGCACTTTATCTGTAGCTTGCAGTATGCCTGGAATTTACTTTTTAATTCTGTAAATTTGCTATTCTCTCTCTTTAAAGAAAATGTGTTAAGTACTTTGATGGCTTCCTCACCTGTAGCATTAAGAAACGTGGCACATTGGATCATTTCTATGGTTGCTTGCAAAACCCCTGACAGTTAGGTGATGTCCTTCATGGATGCATCTGCAGTCATAACAACTGGGTTGTCCTGTCGTCAGGCAGCCCTTCAGTCGGCCGGATTCCAAAGTCCGGGTCCGGCTTCGGCTGATGTCGCACTTCACCCGACGTCATCTCTGTTGGTCTTCGGGTATAAAGGCATCAGCCGACGCCATTTTCCTCAGTCTTTCTTGCCGCGTGGCGCCCGAAGCAGAAGCTGTTCGCAAGTGCCGGTCGGTCGGATCCAGAGATTACTTCTACCGAATACTACCGAAGACTTCTAAAGCTAAGTACCCGTTGGGGACTCTTTCTTGCCTCAGCCGATGTCAGAAAAAGTTAATAATTGTTTAACCTGTGGGAAACAAATACCTCATAAAGATTTCCACTCTTATTGTCTGCCTTGTTTAGGCCCAGCCCACGACGTAGCAGCCTGTTCGCCTGTGCTTCCTTCAACCGACGAACGCTTAGGCGTCGGTCGGAGTTTGCAGAACAGGTTTTCGGTTCTGATTTTGCGTATATTATGCCGTCGGATCCTCCGACTACCCAATCTGCCAAAAACGAAAGATAAAGACCGACATTCGCGGTCCGCGGTTTCGGCGAAACCATGGTTAAGCAAACCATGAGTGTCTCGGTTTCGGCCGAAACCGAGAAAACTGATCAAAGTACAGCTGAATCTATCTCTACAACTGAGGCCCCTGCTACCATTCTGGAATCGGCCTCAGAAACTTTACCCACTACGGTGGTTACCACTGACTTATCAGACACCATCCCTTGGATGTCTCTACCCCAGCACGTGGTGCTGCTAGGCCTCCAGCAGCCATGTCCATTAAGGCCTTCGCCAGGGCTAAAGCAGCCAAGACTACTAAAACAGTGCCTGTTAAACCCCCCACAACCAGGCCCTCTTCTAGTTCTCAAATGCTTACTTTGGCAGAAGATTTAATTTCATTAATTAGAGGATCTCAATCTCACCCAGACAGGGCCTCTCAGCCCCCTGAGAAGAGACCTAGGGCAGAGCCCCCTGAGCCAGTTTCCTCTGATGATTCTGCTGATGAATCAGACATAACTGACCAGCCAGAGGCTCCTTTCTCCAATTTTGAAGATTCTGATGCTGAAGAATCCATTCCAGCTGCTTCTCCACCAGAAGAATTCTCCTTTGGGGAAACCTTACATGCCATGCGAGAGCAGTTCCAATGGCAGCAACAGGATTTTTCAGACTCCAGAAAAAGACTTAGGACCTTTCTGCACCTTCCACAGCACAGGCCCTTAGCTATACCTCCTGTTCTCTCTGTGGTGGATGATGCTTTCAATGATGTCTGCTCCGCTCCAGATTCTTTACCCCAGCCCCTGCCAAACCAGACAGATTTTACAGGGTGCCAGATACTCATCACCACCTTTACAAGGCCCCACTTGCAGACCCCGAAACTATATCTCAGGGTCCCAAGGCAGTAGCATGACCATAGCTAAAACCCTATTCCTTCTGAAAGGGAAGCAAGGTCATTAGACAGATGGGGTAAAAGGTTTACACTTCAGCTACTCTCTCAGCTAGAGCTTTAAACTGTCAGTTTCACATGATACAATACCAAGAGTTTATGCTTGATCAGTTAACTAAAAAGCTAACCACTGATGAATCTCTTGATAAGAAATATGTATTAGAAATGGTAAATAACATACAACAGGTTAGCAACCATTCATTAAAATGTGGCTATGATGCACTGGAGGCTTCATTTAGATCAGCCATGACTGGCACAGTGATAAGAAGGCATGCATGGCTAAAGGAACAAGCTTTACCGGATCATGTTAAAGCTAAGTTGCTAGATGCTCCTATGGATAAGACAAGTTTGTTTGGTACACCTGCCCAGCAGGTTATGAAGAAAATGGAAGAAAAGGCAAAATCTGTTCAAACGGTTAAAGATTTCTTGCAGGTTCAACCCCCAAGGTTTAGCAGGAACTGGCCTGCCAAAAATTGGTCCTTTCCTGACTCCACAAGATCTCAAAGGGGCAGGAATAGACGCTGCAGAGGCAGAAACCAAACCAGAGGAGGGGCCTACAGAGGACGACAGTGGCAAGGTAACAACAGAGGCACAGACACAACCACTGCCACTACATCAACACAACCACAGTGACTTAACCCTAAGTCCGCCTACCAGGGAACAAATAGCAGCTCCTCTAGGCGGAAAGTTAACCTTATTTTCAAAGAACTGGCACTACATAACAAAAGACAAGTGGATTTTACAAACCATAGATCAAGGTTACCGGTTCCACTTCCACACTTTACCAGTCAAAAGAGGAATGCCAAATCTACCTCCAAATCAAAAAACAGAGGCTCTACAACAGATAATGGAGTTAGCAAACATGAGAGCTGTGGAAAGAGTGCCAACAGCAGAGCAAGGAAAGGGTTCTACTCCAGACTATTCCTAGTTCCAAGAAAGGAAAAAGTTGGAGACCAATTCTCGACCTGTCCACCTTAAATACATACATCATTGTCCCAAAATTCAAAATGCTGACCCTACAGCAACTTCTTCCCATGCTGGGCAAGGAGTGTTGGCTGGTAACTCTAGATCTCAAGGAGGCATACCTGCACGTCCCCATTCGACCAATCTGCAGAAGATACCTCAGATTTCTTGCAGGATCAGAGCACTATCAATTCTCAGCATTGCCCTTTGGCTTATCTACTGCGCCCAGAGTATTCACAAAATGCCTGGCATCAGTAATCGCCCATTGCAGACTACAGGGAATTCAAATTTACCCATACCTGGACGACTGCCTGCTACAAGGGACAACAAAAGCAAGCTGACAGCAGATTTACAAAGGGTCATTTACTTGCTACAAGCACTGGGATACACAGTCAATTTACAAAAGTCAAGGCTGATACCATCCCAAACAAGGACATTCTTGGGCTGAATTGGACACAGTAAAACAAATGGCATTCCTAACTACAGAAAAACAAAAGAACTCCCTCTTTACTTCTTGGCACTAACAAAACTGAACAAGTTAACAGCAAGAAAAGTACTGCAGGCCTTGGGCTTCATGGCATCATGCATAATCTTGGTCCCATTTGCCAGACTACATATGAGAAAACTACAGTGGTACCTAAAGAATTTATGGTCCCAACACAGACACAGCCTAGAAACAGAAATCCCACTAATTCCATGCTTAAAACAGGAGTTCCTATGGTGGGCTCAGGCATGCCAGTCAAACCCAGGCCTACCCTTTCGCAGATGTCAAGCAAGCCAGACCATCACAACAGACGCTTCAGACCTAGGATGGGGGGCCCACATGCAGGACAAATGCGTGCAAGGATTGTGGACACAGGATCAACTTCACCTGCACATCAACCTAAAAGAAATGCTGGCAGTAAAACTGGCAATCCAAAAATTCAGACCATTTCTCAAAGAGGGCCAGTTGATGATAAGGACAGACAACACCACAGCCATGTGGTACATCAACAAGCAGGGAGGCACTCATTCATACCCCCTATGCAGAATGACTTTGGAGCTGTGGACCCTGGCACTCAGCTACAACATCCAGTTACAGGCAATATTTGTACCGGGAAAAGAAAATACTCTAGCAGACATATTAAGCAGAACCACATCGGATGCCCACGAATGGAAGCTGCACCCGGACATCTTCAAGACCATCTCAAAGAAATGGGGAATGCCTCAGATAGATCTATTCGCATCACCTCTCAATCACCAGCTCAAAAATTCTGCACAAGGACATTCCACCCACTAGCATGGAAAGTGGATTCGCTCTCCTTCAGCTGGAAAGGCCTAACAGCATATGCATTCCCACCTCTTTCCTTGATACACAAAGTACTACTAAAAATCAAGGAAGAACGTCCAAGGATAATCCTGATAGCTCCAAACTGGCCAAGACAACACTGGTATCCACTGCTGAGGAGCATGTCTCGGAACAATATGTGGCCAATACCCCTGATGCCTTTGATGTTAACTCAGAACAACTACAGCATCATACACCCAAACCTAAAAACGTTGCAACTGACTGCATGGAACATCACATAGCAGCAGCTAATCCAGAACTTTCCCAAAGAGTTAAAGACATTATTCTTGAAGCACGCAGACCTTCAACAAGAAAGAACTATGCTGGAAAATGGAAAAGGTTTGTCATTTGGAGTACTGAAAGAGGAAAAGATGTGTCAAACATAGATATGCCTAACATTCTGGAGTATCTAGCCGAACTTCATCATTCAGGCCTGTCCTACTCCTCCATCAAGATACATGCATCAGCTATTTCAGCAGAATACAGCTTTGATCCACCTGTTTTTCACCCTTTGCTCAGGCAGTTCCTCAGAGGAATCAAGAATGTAAAACCTCCAAGGAAACCACCATTACCAGCTTGGGACTTAAACTTTGTGCTAGAAAAGTTGACACTAACACCCTTTGAACCAGCAGCAACAGCAGACCTACAACACCTGTCATGGAAAACTGCTTTCCTACTGGCAATTACTTCAGCAAGGAGGGTTTCAGAACTACAGGCCTTAATGGCAGTGCAACCCTTCCTAATCTTCCACCAAGATAGAGTGTCCATGAGGACTAATCCTACATTTATGCCTAAGGTGGTATCCAGAGTGTCTTTAAACCAGGCAATCCACCTACCTACCTTCTTTCCCAACCCACAAAACAGAGGGGAAAGAATACTGCATACCCTGGATGTACATAGACAGCTACGCTACTACTTGGACAGAACAAAAAGTAGCAGAAAGACTGACCAACGTTTTGTAGCCTATGCAACAGGAAGGGAAGGAAAAGCTATTTCCAAACAGACAATCTCCAAATGGATAGGAAATTGCATACGATTCTGTTACTCCTTCCATGGAAAACCAATTCCACAGAATATAAGACCTCATTCTACAAGGGCAACAGCCACTACCACAGCCTTCTTACGAGGAGTGGCAACCAAAGACATTATTGAGGCGGCTACTTGGACCTCCGTGCATACATTTGCCAAGCATTATAATTTGCCTCTATATTCCAGATCCCGAGCAGGGTTTGCCACTGCTGTACTGCAAGGGATCCTAAACACACCATAATCTACTTTCATCCTCCTCCCCTAGTTGGCTATGGTATTCTACCCAGTTGTTATGACTGCAGATGCATCCATGAAGGACATAGTACAGTTTTGTACCTACCATAAATGTAGATGTCCGAACTGGATAGCATCTGCAGTCAGGATTACCCTTCCTCCTTCCCCTCTGTGGTACTCCTAGGGTGTTTACCCTCCTAATAGCTAGCTGATGGGGGGGGAGTCTTTCATGGTGTATTTGTTTGTATATATGTACATACATGCTTATATGTGTGTTTACCTCTATCTTTTTGGAAACATTGGCATTTATCCAAATTTTACCCTTCAAGAGGGCTACTGGCATCTGGGGCAAGAAACACTGAGGAAAATGGCATCGGCTGATGCCTTTATACCCGAAGACCAACAGAGATGACGTCGGGTGAAGTGCGACATCAGCCGAAGCCGGACCCGGACTTTGGAATCCGGCCGACTGAAGGGCTGCCTGACGACAGGACAACCCAGTTGTTATGACTGCAGATGCTATCCAGTTCGGACATCTGCATTTATGGTAGGTACAAAACTGTACTTTCCCTGACATTCAGAAGTTACATATCCCTTTCACACAGGATTGCACAGTATATTAGGCTCAAGTATTTTAGGGACACTACTGCTATAGTGGTACAAAGACACCAGCCTGTATCTTGGACAGTCATCTCACTGGTAAAGCTTTGTGCAAATGTAGCAGTCTGGGTGCACATTAAGCCATTTACTGTCCTCCAGAAATATTGCTGGGTTCTGTTTAGTGCAGTATAGTGATTCATAGAATAGTTGTGCAATGCCTTTTGCGGAGTGAAGTAGAAAAAGTGAACCTTGTTTTGTTAATGGCATGCACACATTCACTTCATTGAAATACTCTGGGCTAGTAATGTTGTAAACTGTAAGTACTTTGAGGCTGTATGGGTGTGTAGGGGCATAATTGCAGTTGTGTGTGCGCGAGCTCATGCATGCAAATGTGCATAGATGTCGATATGTGTATGTGAAATACATGATTGAGGGTGCATGTACAGCTGCTTTGCATGGGCTGGTAGGGAAAATATTAGTGTGCTTAGGTCTAACAGCACAGTGTCATTTCAGATATAAGTTGTTAGTGTAGTGCTGCTCCATTATGGCTTTACTTTGTATTTGAGTCACAGATTTCTGCCATGATTTAAGTTATCAAATCAAACTTAAATCCAAAAAACATTTTTCCAAAATATCTGTATTATGGTGCGTAATATTAAAACATGTTCCAGAAAGTCCTCAACTCCACAAATGTAACATAGCCTTTCATTCAGTGTTATGTTTCTTGTGTCCTTTCACAGGCAATTTCCCTAGTATTAATAGCCAGAGAAAATCATGTACTTCATGTGTATTCTTTAATCCAGTACACCTATCAGCCATACTAACACAACATATTTTCAATTAAATGTTCGGGTCTGTATTACATAAACTAAGTTTCACAACTTCGAATACCATGTGGTCGACACCACATGATCGAAGTTATGAAACTTTGAAAATATTTAAAAAAAATAAATAAATAAAAGTAAAGTTAGTGTTTTAGCAGGGGGCAAGTCCTCCTGCACCCCCACATCCCCTGCTACTTAAATATACCAACTCCAAGATCGCACTTTTTCAGAGAATGGTGCCAAAAGGGAAGATTTCCCTTTCCTACGCTGTAGTGCAATCTCAGAGTTGGTATATTTAAGTAGCGGAGGTGGGGGTGCAGGGGTGCTTGCCCCCCTGTTTAAAGGATTTAGTTTTGTTTGTTTAGGAGTTTTTTTTTTTTTTTTTTGTTTTTTTTTTTTTTTTTTTATGGTTTCGAAGTTTCAGAACTTCAATCATATGGTGTCGACCATATAATTTAGTTTATGTAATATAGACTCTAAATATTCCCATGGTCTGTCGTAATACTAATTGTCTGTTATTTTTTCATACCACATATTCCTAATAGACAATATATGCAGTTAACTATATTTTAATTGTCAGTATATTCCCTAAATACATAATCTGTTATAGTGATTCTCTTTGTATTAATACAAGCTTCCCAATATTTTCCACATTTTCACATTAAGTACATTCCTACCATAGAATGTTCTTTACTTTTCAATTTCCCAGGAACAGTATGCAGGTGTAAAGAGATAAGAAAGACAATAGGATTTTTAAGTCCTTACCAGCATCTTGTTTTGAACAAAAAATAACCTTTCTTTTAACAGTATGTAATCTATTACTCCAGAAAAAAACCTAAAAACAATTTAAAAAAACTCATGTTCTCTGTTTTTTGGATAAGAAAGTATGCATTCAAATTACCCCGAATTACTGAGAATTAGAGAATTAAGAACATAGACATTTTGTGATAACTTAAATATACACCATTTATTTAATATTGTTTTAATCACATTAAAATTTAATTTAATTAATATGCCCATAAAACTTGTAGACTAATTATTTTCCAAAAATGTTACCTAATATGTTGATATCTATTGTTGCAGTTCTGTCCCTAAATACAGACTAATACCTGTAACCTTTATATTTTTGTAAATTGAAGTATCAATCAGTCACGCTTAGGTGGTATTGCAAAGTGGAAAAAACATCTTCCAACCATAAAAATGACTTTTTTAACTATTTAAATCAACTGCATATAGTTAACATAAAGGTAGTACGTACCAGGTACTAGTTTATTCATGCAGTATCATATTGCTTGGTGCAACTGGATAGGACAGTTGATACTAATCCAAACAATAAACCACTTAAGGTGTATCTTTGTTTAACTCCTCTTTCAGGCACTGTGTGTTTACGTAACCAAGCGTTTACTAATGGATATACCCACGAATGAGTGTAAAAAACATATACTACAGTTTTAATTGTAGCACAAACATAACATGCAATACAAGTCATGTAGCTTCACGAATAAAGAGTATCACATGCCTTCTGAGTATCCCAAATGGATAATAGTCCAGCAGCATGCTGTGCCAGTACTATTATTTCTTGTGTTAAGTAATTGCATGTCTTGTTTATTTATTTATTTTATTTATTTATTTCCAGTTTGATGACCGGGGAGGTCCACTGGGCTGAAAGAGCCCATTTTCAGAGGAGGCCTGGGGAGAAAAGCTCCAGTAATACATAGTACCAGCTCCATAATATGAAGTACAATGCATAGTGGAAATAGAAACTAAGCAAATTTTACATACAAAATAGAAAAAGCTAAACAAAAGTTAAACAGCAGCTTGGGGAAGGATGTAAAGCATATTTACATGTTTAGTGGTTGAGAACAGTAGTACAAGGTTAAATTAATACAGAGGTTTAAATAATCTGAGAATGATATAAAAGTAACATTAGCATGGATGAGTTCTTTATGCATGAATATTAGCATGAGTTAAATTAATACAGAGGTTTAAATTCTCAGAGTGGTATAGAGGTAGCATTAGCATGAAGGCAGTACATAGAGTTAATCAATAGTGTGACTGTGTTAGGTGTGTTAGTTACCCTTAATTACAAGTATGTCTGGGGTATAATTTTTTTTTAAGAAATACTTTCCGTAGTCTGTGTTGTAATATTTTACAGCATATTTTGTAATCTGTGTTGTGTGAGTGGTCTTCAGCTGGAAAAATATCCAGCATCTTCTTTATGACAGATACCTTCATTGATGATTTCAGTGCTTTTTTTGATCAGCATTCATTTTTATAAATGGTATACAGAATTCCATCTGGATTTGGAGACGGACATTTTTGGTAATTGATCAGGAATAGATTGAAGTTCGTCCAGTGAAGTTTGTCCAAATACTCCGGTTTCCTCCCACATCCCAAAGACATACGGTAGATGGATTGGACACTCTAAATTGGCCCTAGGCTTGAGTGCGTGCATGTGTGTGCCTTCTGTGGAAGGTTGGGCAAAGGGCTGGCAACTCGACACTTTAAAGCTCCACTGCCAATCATGAGCAGACAGGTGATCCGCTGTGGCGACCCCGAACCGGGAAAAGCCAAAATAAGAAGAAGATTGAAGTTCATCCAGTGTGATAATTTTCATTTTCCTCTGTTGATAGGGATTCAACACACCAACTATTTCTGCTCATATAATAATCTTTATACATCTGTTCTAAAAACGTCTTTATATATTTCGTAGTATCACATTGTTGTGTAAGAGCACACCCATCTGCATGTTTTAATTTTGATATTAATTCTTTTTGAAAATCTTACAAAAAAATTGTGTTAGTTCTCTCAGGCTACCTTGTATAATTTACCTTTGCATGCAAAGCAGTTAATTTATCGTTTTGGTATTTAATGAAAGTAGTACATTTTCAAATTTCTTGGCTTCAGTGTAATTAGAGTAATGTACTGACAGAGTCTAAGAGAGTATGAGTTTGGTTTATTGTAAGACTTGTTTTTGACACCAAAACCAAATTGCTGTTATAAATTTAGAGAGTTGCTAGAGTAACAGTAGCATGAATTTGCTGGAGGATTTGAAGTCTCAGAATCAAATGTATTTCATTATTTATTGACTTCAATCGTCAGTGTTTGTCAGAAAGCCACAAATTCTTTGAGGAACAGACAAAAAATATGAGGCTAAAATCTGTACATTCTGTGAAAGTCTGGACAGTTGAGAAGTGTGTTTTATACTTCCTTTGAAGTATAATCCACCATAAAATTCAAGACATAAAAGGGTATAATGGAGAGATACTAATGTTCTTCATGTTTCACTGTTGCAGTCATCACCTGTGGGTAATCCCTGCTGTGGTAGCCCTCGGCCGGCCTGAATACCAGAGTCCGTGTTTTTTTGCGTCGGCTGCAGTGGCCTGTAGTCTGACGTCAGGTCATCAGTGCTATAAAGCAAGGCAGCCGACGTCATTACATCAGTCTTTCTTGCCATGGAGCCTGTAGCAGAAGCAGTTCACATGAGTGCCTGTCTGTCGCTACCAGAAGTTGAATTTTCAGCTGAAAACGTCTAAAGCTAAGTACCCTGTTGGGGATCCTTTTTTCTTGTACTAACCAATGTCCGAAAAAGCTAACAATTGTCTCGCTTGTGGAAAGCAGATCCCACACAGAGACTTCCATTCTTATTGCGTCACTTGTTTAGGCCCAGACCACGACGTACCCCATTGCTGGTTCAGTGGCCTCTTTAATGCGAGAACCATTCGCCGTAGAGCTCTTTTTGTAGACTGTTATTTTCGTGTTCTGTCTTTGCATTCTGATATTACGTTCGTCAGCCAACAATCTGTGGACATTCCGAAAAAACGTAGAAATAAAGATAGAGACAGACCACACGAGGCTAAGCCTTCTGACAATGCTACCGCTAAGCAGGTCATCAGTTCTCCAGAATTCAGTGAGGAGCTTTCACAGCCCCTGATGCCTGATTCGATATCTGTGCAGCCCTCTACCAAGACCCTTTCAGAGTCTGGTATGCTGCAGAAATCTTCTTCATCTTCCGAGCCTTTGGCTGTCTCTGCCTCGGTTGAGATCGGTGCCACGTCACAGGCACCGGCTTCCGAGGAGGCCTTTCGCACTACCGAATCTAGACAGAAACAGACGTCTTCTCTTCCCACTTCCGTTTCTCTCAGACCGACAGATTCTCTCAGGCCTAGAAGCCAGGCCACTCCCAGGAAATCTGCTTCTAGCCACCATCTTGCTACTGCTCCACCACCCCAAGCACAAATGCTGAAACTGGCAGAGGATCTCATCTCCCTTATCCGGGGTAGTCAGGCCACAACTTCTAAAAGGAAAAGCCACTCTTTTCTAGAAATTATGACAGAGCAGGATTCTGAGGAATCTGACTATTCAGTTTTTGAAGAGGAACTCTTTTCTAGAAATTATGACAGAGCAGGATTCTGAGGAATCTGACTATTCAGTTTTTGAAGAGGAACAGCATGCCTTAACTGCTTATGAGGATTCAGATGCAGAGGAATCCATCCCTTCTGCCTCCCCTCCAGAGGAGCTTTCCTTTGGGGGAACCCTTCACTCCCTCAGGGAACATTTCCAATGGGAATCCCAGGACTTCCCACAGTGTAAGAAAAGGCTTAGAGAGTTTCTGGACCTGCCCCAGCACAGACCCCTGGACATCCCCCCTATTTTAGAAGTAGTGGATGATGTTTTCCATGAATCCAGCTTAGCTCCTGACTCCCTCATTCCTGCTCCCAGTAAACCTGACCGGTACTACATAGTACCGGACTCTCACAAATACCTGTACAGAAATCCTGCTGCAGACCCAGAGGTCATTACACATGGACCAAAAGTAGCTAAGATTAGTTAGGCCAAGAACCCTCTTCCTTCTGACAAGGACTCCAGAGCTTTGGACAGATGGGCTAAAAATATATACACCTCTGCAACCTTAGCTATCAGAGCACTCAATTGTCAGTTCCATATGTTAAAATATCCACAACACACTTTGGAACTATTATAACAGAAAATCGCTACCTTTCCTGACTGTGCCAATTCAAAACAGTTAGCAGATTTACTGCACTATGCTTGTCAAGTTGCCAAACACTCATTACAATGTGGATATGACACCCTAGAAGCCTCTAGCAGGGCAGCAGTGACAGGATCTGTTATTAGGAGACATACATGGCTGAAGGAACAACCTCTCCCTGATCATGTCAAGTCTAAACTTACTGATGCACCCGTAGATAAGGAGTGCTTGTTTGGGGGGAAAAAGCAGAAGAAATGCTTAAAAAGATGGAAGACAAAGCAAAATCTATGCAAACAGTAAAAAATTTCTTTCAGGTACAATCTCCCAGGTTAAGCAGGAACTTTCCCTCTAAGCACTGGGCCTTCCCTGCACCTAGCAGACAGGGCCAAGGTAAGCCCTGCAGGGACAGACCTATCCCAGGGCCAGCAGAGAAGCAAACAATGGACCACTACCATCTCTAAGGCAGAGTCTTCTAAACCAACCTTCTATGGCAAACACTCACAATGACTTCCCCTCCTCCCTCTGCCCTCCCATCACTCGTCAACAACTAGGAGGAAGGATCTCCCTCTTCAAAGACAATTGGCTTTCTGTAACAAAGGACCAATAGGTCTTAACAATCATTTTTCAGGAATGCAAATTCTTTCAGTGAACTCCCAATTCCCAGAGTGTACCCAGACCAAATCAGTGGGCAGAGGCATTGAAACAGGTACAAACTCTCATATCCCAGAGGGCAGTAGAACCTGTCCCCTCAGATCAAACAGGCAAAGGATTTTATTCCAGACTATTCCTTGTTCCCAGAAAAGAGGGCACTTGGCGCCCAGTCCTGGATCTCTCCATTCTGAACACCTCCCTGGTGGTCCCCAGATTCAAAATGCTAACTTGCAGCAGCTGCTGTCTGTGCAAAGAAAAAATGCCTGGCTAGTGACCCTAGACCTAAAAGATGCCTACCTCCACATCCCCGTTAGGAAATCATGCAGGAAATTCCTGCACTTCAGTGCAGGCTCACAACACTTTCTGTTCTCTACGCTGGCCTTTGGCTTATCTATTGCACCCAGAGTATTCAGCAAATGTTTGGCCCTGGCCATAGCATTCTGCAGACAAAGAAGTATACAGATTTACCCTTACCTGGATGACATTCAGGCAGAGTGCAAGGAAAAGCTGCTGCAAGGCCTTCTCTTTGTCAAATCACTCCTAACTTCCCTAGGGTTCACCATCAACGAGAAGAAGTCAAAGCAAAACCCCACCAGAAAGATAATTTTCTTGGGAGCTCTGCTAGACACAGCATCCCAAATGGCCTTCCTATCCCCAGAAAAGCAGAGCTTTCTGCCTCTCTACTTTACCCAGCTGGCTTCCAGAAGTCACCTCACTGCGAGGAAGTTCCTGCAAGCCCTGGGGTACATGGCATCTTGCATCCTTCTCATTCCACTGGCCAGGCTTCACATGAGAAAACTTCAGTGGTATCTAAAGAACCTTTGGTGCCAGCACTCTCAGTCCCTAGAGACCTCTCTTCCTCTGATCCAATGTATAAGGGCCGAGTTTCTCTGGTGGGCAGAGGCCTGTACCAGGAGCAAGGGTCTTCCCTTCATCCTCTGCCCTACTGGCCAGACCATCACCACCGATGCCTCAGACATTGCTTGGGGTGCTCACCTAGCAGGGAGGTGCACCCAAGGTCTTTGGTATGCCGAGCAACTTCACTTGCATATCAGTCAGAAAGAAATGATGGCAGTACAAAAGGCTCCAACATCTTTCAAACCCCATCTCATGCCAGGTGTTGTTCTTCTAAAAACGGGACAACACCACAGTAATGTGGTATCTCAACAAATGGGGGGGACCCAATCTTACCCCTGTGCAGGTTAGCCATGAGCCTCTGGCGTACAGCTATCTTCATGGGTCTACACCTAATTGCCCAATACCTACTACGAGTCAGCAACATCCTGGCAGACCACCTAAGCAGAAACTTACTGGACCCCACGAATGGCAGCTCCACAGGGAAATCTTTCTGCAAATCACTCAGGAGTGGTCGACTCCGGAAGTGGATCTCTTCGCCTCACACTTCAACCATCAGCTGTAAAAGTTTTGTACCAGGGGTATTACCTCCTAGCATGGCAGATGGATGTTTTGACCTTCCCCTAGAACTCCCTCTTTGTGTAAGCCTTCCCTCCTCTGCCCCTTATTCCCAAGGTACTGATCAAAATAAGGGAGGAGAGACCAAGGGCCATCTTCATTGCTCCAGATTGGCCCAGACAGCATTGGTACCCCTTACTGCGCAGCCTGACCTTACAGCCCCCCCAACCAGCTTCCCCTGATCTCACACATCTTGACCCAGGGGCGGGAGAAGATACTGCACCCAGACTTAGACTCTCAATCTTGCAGCATGGCTTATATACCTTAAAAGCTAACAAACAGTCCCTGTTAAGCAAACAGGTCCTAGACATCATCACAGAGGCCACGAGGTCCAGCACCAGAAAATCATATGCAGGTAAATGGAAAGGATTCTGCTGCTGGAGCCACTCCAAAGGGGCCAGTACCTCCCATCCTTCCATCCCCCTTATCTTGGATTACCTAGCCTAGTTGCTCAGTAGTGGCCTCTCTTTCTCCTCTATTAAAATCCATGCCTCAGCCATTTCTGCCCATTTCAATTCAGACCCACCCCTCTTCTCTCATCCTTTGATTAAGCAATTCCTCAGAGAGGCCTCCCACGCCACCCTGGGACCTGAATTATGTTCTAGAAAAACTAACCTTACCTCCTTTTGAACCTTCTGCCTCTACAGAATTGAAAATACCTCTCCTGGAAGACTGCGTTCCTACTAGCTCTCACCTCAGCCAGAAGGGTATCAGAGCTTCATGCTCTCATGGCTGTTGAGCCCATCATCATTTTCCATGCAGACAGGGGGTCTCCCTGAGGACTAACCCCTCCTTTATGCCCAAGGTGGTATCTGATGTGACCCTCAACCAGGCCATACACCTACCCACCTTCTTTCCCAACCCTCAACATAAGGGTGAAAGAATCCTACACTCACTAGACGTGCACAGACAACTCTGATACTATCGGGACCATACTAAACCTTTCAAGAAAACAGACCAGCTTCTTGTCATCTTTGCCCCTAGGACAGAGGGGAAGCCCATTTCCAAATAAACCATTTCCAAATGGATATCGCACTATATCCATTTTTGCTACACACTACATGGATAACCCCCCCCCCCAAGTCTATCTGTACCCATTCTACTAGAGCAGCCTCCACTTCCACAGCCTTCCTCAGAGGAGTCCCCACCAGGGACATCTTGGAAGCTGCCACCTGGTCCTCTATCTATACCTTCACAAAGCATTACCCACCTACTTTGTTTTTTCTAAGTCTAGGGCAGGGTTTGCCTTTGCAGTGCTGCAGGGCCTGTTGACCCATGCCTAGGACTGTGTACTCTTACCATAAATTTAGATGTTTGGGTGTATTCACTGTTGCAGTCCTGGTTTCCCTCCCTCCATCCCCCATATAGCATCTTCCCCTAGAGGGACATAAGCTTCCCACGGTGGCTTTTGGCCATCAGGACCACTTTTCCTTATTTCCTTGTGCTTCTGTTGGGTTAGGGCAAGAAAAAGTAATGTAATGATGTCGGCTGCCTTGCTGTATAGTACTGACAACCTGATGTCAAACTACAGGCGACTGCAGCTGATTCAAAAAAACATTGACTCTGGTATTGAAAGTGCTAACATCATTAACAATTTTTTTACCAAAACCATCCAATCACTAGCTAGCCGACTACCCCCCCACCAGCTCCTTTCAAAACTCCTCCACAACCACTACGCCAATCCCTTTCGCCTTCCAACCTATGTCTACATCGACTATCCATATTCTAATTAACAAACTAAAGCCCACTATCCTGGCAGCTCATCTCCTCCCACCAGAATATTTACAAAAAGGGGCAGATGCCATTGCATACCCTGTCTCGATCATAATAAACCACACCTTGACTGAAGCCACTATCCCCTCTCTCTGGAAGGTTTCTCATGTCATTCCCCTTCATAAAGGAGGGAATTTTTTAGACCTCTCAAACTTCCGACCAATAGCCATACTATCACCACTGGCCAAAATGATGGAAAAGTGCATACCACAACCAATTAATGCACTATCTCATCCAAAATAAACTACTGGCCAACTCTCAGCATGGTTTTAGGCCACACCACAGCACCACATCAGCCGTTCTAGCCTTCTCTAAGTATATCAACATCAATTGAAACAATAAACTTACCTCAGCTCTCTTCCTAGATCTCTCTAAGGCCTTTGACATTGGTCAATCACCAACTGCTTCTCCATACCCTGAAGGAACTGTCACTGAATAGTAGCTCTATTAAATGGTTCCAATCCTACCTGTCTGATAGACAACAAGCAGTTTTATGGCAGAATACACTATCCACACGTCTACCCATTACTCTAGGAGTCCCCCAAGGCTCCATGCTAGGACCACTACTCTTCTTATTCTTTATCAATGACCGACCCACCATCACTCCCAAGGCCACCTGCATCTAATACGTGATTGACTGTACTTTAATATGTACCGCCTCCTCCTCAACTGAGCTTATGGCCGTAACCCAGAATACTTTCAATGATGTAGAAAAATGGTTTGCAAACAGTCAGCATGTTAAGTTGTCAATCTCGCCTTCATTCTTGCTTGATGGGCTCGGAGCCGATCCCTCGGCTCAGACTCGGCACTTGCTAAGCTCGAGAGTCACTTTTACCAGCTCGAGGCAGCCCCATATCCCATGATGCAAGGCGGTAAGTACCCAGATCTCGTTTGCCGCTTAGGAGGTCTTCTTTTTACCAGCTCCTGGTAAGTTATTCACTTTTGTGAGATTTAAGCCCCTTTTACTAAAAAAACCTTTTATTGATAGTTTTAAGTTTATTTTGTACTTTTTCTGACAGAAAATCCCTGTCTCCTTTATTTTTGTTAGTCAAACTTTTCCCTATCCCATCCCCCCCCTGTTAGGGTGTGTGTGTTGGTTTTATAGAATACCCTTTGGTATTTTATTTAAGTTAATTTTGACTGGTGTGTGTGTGTGTGTTTTTTCAGCACCATGTCAAAGGAGAGGGTCTCAGGTTTTAAGAAGTGTGACTCGTGCTGTCAGAAGATGTCTCTGACAGACGGTCACACTTCTTGCCTGTATTGTCTGGGCCCTCTTCACCTGCAGGACTCCTGTGCTATTTGTCATTCCTTCAGCCAGAGAGTCCTGCAGGAGAGTAATAAGCTGATTCTTAGGGGCCTTCTTAAGCCGGAGGGCTCTCCGGCTAAGTCGGCTCCACCAAAATCAGCAAAACCTTCCAAGGCCCAGGCTTCTGTATCTAAGCCTGCGGCCTCGGCTCCGACTTCGTACTGAGTCGAGATCGGCTCGGCTGGAGCCGATTCTGGCTTGACAAAGTCTTGGCACCGATGGCTATCGGTGCGAATCTGTATTGACCGCCGATGTCGGCTCCGATCGGTTCCGACACCCATGTGGCACAGGCATCGGTGTCGGCTCCGATCGGCTCCGACACCGTTACTTTGGTGGCTGTATCGGCTCCGGCTGGAGCCGATACATCGAGCTTCCTGTCGGCTCCGAGGTCGGCTCCGACAGGATCTATAGTATCGGCTCCGATGGCTCATTCCAGGAAGAGGTCGAGGTCTCCTTCCTTGGAGCCGATACTTTCGGCTCGGCTTCACCTCTTCTATCGGGCGGAGCCATCGGAGCCGATCTTCAAGGTCATCCAGGTTGTCAGATCATGACCTAGAGAGTGGTCAGTAGATTACTTAAGTCACAGGTACTGGCCCAAATGTTACACAGTCCGTCTCAACAGGCGACTGTTGGTCCACACCCGTTACAGTTCCTCCTTCAACTCTACCCCAGAGCTTGGAGTTGGAGTCTTCGGGAATGGTTACTGCTACGGCTGGAGGACGGATACCCCTTCTGTTCCTTCAGCCTCTACTCTTATCTCCTCTTGAGACCTTCCTTAGAGGGATTCGGTGGTCGGGCTTCCATGGTCTCCTCCGAGGGGTGAGTGGCATCGGACCCTTGTCGAGCCAGCTCTTCCCCTTGGAGCCTCGGCCTTGGTGAGCTCGGCTCCGACATCTGCCTCGGAGACTTCCCTTCGGTGGTCCCTGGAGTTCCTAGCTCTTGGAGCGGGTTCTCTCGGACCTGCCTGGGAGGGGAGCATTCGAGGTGATGAAGAGTGTACTGGCCACTGGTATCAGTCAGCAGTCTGTTCCCGTAGCTCCTCCCTCTATAGTACCTGTTGAAATCTCTGCCACTTCTCTTGCTACAGGACCCAGAGATCCTCCGCCTCAGGTTTCCCCATTGGGAATTTCCCCCTCTTCCGAGGATTCTCCTGATGTTTGGGAGATCCTCCTAGGAAGAGGACTTGTAAGAGGAAGCATGTAGACTCCCGAGTCTGTCACTTGGATACTGACTTTGATGAGTCAGAGGGATCCCTAGATCCCCTCTGAGGATGTCTCCTTCTCAGACATCCTAGAACTTCTGAAACAGAGGGAAACTGGCCCACCAACAATCCCTCTGAGGATGAGTCAGTATACCTAGAGGCGTTTGGATCTCGGCCCTCCACCTCCTGGGTGTCTCCGCCTTCGACCCCTTATGCAGGTTATTGCACGAAGGCGTGGGCAGCTCCTGACTCTGTAGAGCCAGTCCCTAGGAGGCCTTCAAAATTTATCACTGCCCGTGTGACAAACAATTCCTTACTAAGGGTGTCCCGCTGATGCCATGGTGGTGGCTGCGGCCACCAAAAAGGAACTTGCAGATCCTTCCGTGCCGTCCATCCTCCTAATAAGGACTCTAGGACCATGGATAGGTACGGTGGCGGATGTTTTCCTCAGCGACCTTTGCTATGCGTTCGCTGAATTACCTATGCCACTTCACCAGACTCCAGAGGGATATCCTGAAGGAGCTGGGAGAAGTAGTTCAGGATCCTACAGCTGCAGGGGCTCAAGAAAAAATTGCTTCTCAGCTAGGAACCCTCAATTCCATTGCAAACTCCTCCATGCGGCTAATATCTTATGCTGCGGATGGTGCGAGTAGAGCCGCAGGCACAGGTGTGGCTCTTAGACGCCAAGCCTGGATGCGGCTATGTGATTTTGCGGATCCCTTTAAGGCGTCCTTCACAAATTCTCCCTTTGATGGGTCAGCTTTGTTTGGCCCTCAGGTGAAGGAAACCTTGACCAGGTGCGAACAGGACGGCAAGACTCTTTCTGCTGTTGGAGTCCGTTTTTCCACCCCTTCTAGGCCTTATCCCAAAGGACAGAAGGGTGGGAAGATGTGGTTCCGTAAATCCCAAGGAGTCACGCCGGATTCACGTGGTCAGTTTACTCCTAGAGGCAGAGGGGGTAACAACAACAGACGCCGCTCTAGAGGCAGAGGGGGTCCGAAGAACCAGGGAAACAGGGAGCCTCTCTCTGACAAGCCCTTTCAGCATCCCTGAGGTGTTGCCCGGCTGTCCCTCCTTGGAGGCAGTCGGGGGAAGATTATCACTGTACCCAGAAGCCTGGCATTCCCTCACTCAAGACAGATGGGTACAGTCGATCATATCCAAGGGTTACATAATTCCTTTCGAGGAAAGTCCCTTCCCCTCAAGTTCCCTTCCAGATGTACCACCCGGTCTAAGGGAGATTGCAGAGTCAGAAATCGCAAAACTACTGCAAAAAAGAGCCATTCAGCCAGTTACAATAGACCATTCAGAGCCGGAATCTACTGAAGCTGCTTTTTGGTCCCCAAAGAGACGGGAGACTGGAGACCAATATTGGATCTCAGCAGACTCAACAAGTCTGGCAGGAAGACAAGATTCCGAATGGTCACTCTTCAGTCAATTCTGCCCTTCTTACAGAAGGACAACTGGATGTGCTCAATAGATCTTCAGGATGCGTACTATCACATCAAAATTCACAGACGCTCCAGGAGATTTCTCCGCTTTCGGCTGGGGTCCAGTCATTTCCAGTTCAGAGCCCTGCCCTTTGGTCTCACTACAGCCCCAGAGTGTTCACCAAATGCATGGCAGTGGTCACGGCTCACCTGAGGCGTCAAGGATTCCAGGTGTTTCCGTATCTCGACGACTGGCTCCTGTCAGCCACCACCAGGCATCAGCTTATACAAGCCAGGGATTACACAATAGACCTTTGTTCTCATTTGGGCATCTCAATCAACTTCGAAAAGTCATCCTTATCGCCCTGCCAGTCTATTACCTTCATAGGCGCAAACTTAAACACTGTTCGGATGTCAGCTACCCTTACAGAACAAAGAGTTTCAGACATTCAGACTCATGTCAGGATCATTCTGGCCAGCAAGAAAATACAGGCCAGAATGGTTCTAAAGGTATTAGGTCTCATGGCTGCGGCCATTACTCTTCTTCCCTGGCTCGATTCTACATGCGCCTTCTTCAGTGGATGCTGTTCACACAGTGGTCATACCAGCAACTTCCAATGCGTCACCAGATTCTGGTGACACAGACATGCAAAGAGCATCTTGCTTGGTGGATCACATCGTCTCAGGTTCACCAAGGCAGGTACTTTGTACCTCCATCCCCGATAGCCACTGTCACCACGGATGCCTCCCTGATCGGGTGGGGGGGTCATTATCAGGGCACGATGGTTCATGGGACGTGGCAACCGTTCGAGTACCATCTGCACATAAATGTCCTGGAGATGAGAGCAGTGCTTTTAACGTTGCAAGCCCTCAACAACTTTCTTCCCGTAGGGACAATTGCAGTCCACACAGACAACATGTCTGTAGTTTGGTATATCAGCAAACATGGCGGAACCAAGTCCTACCCCTTGTGTCGAGAAGCGCTCAGACTTTGGCAATGGGCGATCTCCTCTCATCGGTTTCTGGTAGCAACGCATATCCCTGGGAAAACCAACATTATAGCGGACAGATTGAGCAGAGCTATACTCATGCCTCACGAGTGGTCTCTCAAGCAATCTATAGCGGAAGAGATTTTTCTGGAATGGGGTCGCCCATGTTGCGATCTTTTTGCTACTCCCCAAAACAGCAAATGTCCAGACTTCTTCAGCCTCTTCCCTCTATCAGGCCATCCCCCCAGAGACGCTCTGACCCAGGATTGGCCCCAGGGACTTCTTTATGCCTTCCCTCCATTTCCTCTGATCCCTCAGGTGATCCAGAAAGCTACCGTTTGAGAGCCAAATTGATTCTCATTGCCCCTTACTGGCCTCGACAAGTTTGGTTCCCGTTCCTCCATCATCACCTTTTGGTGCAGCCATGGCATCTGGACCCAGTGCCAGATCTTCTGATTCACCAATCGGGTCAGCTGCACCGGTCAATCCCTTCTCTCAACCTCACAGCATGGTTGCTCCACTTCCTTCCTTAGCCAGGCTTCCTTTGATCTCTAACCCAGTTAGAGACATCATAGTAGCTTCACTAAAATCCTCTACCAGGAGGATTTACACAAGCAAATGGAAACGTTTCTCTTATTGGGCTAAGGCCCAAAATATTGATCCTTTTACTGCCCCTGTTCAGGCAGTTCTGGACTTCTTAGCAGAGATTTTTCATGCAGGCTCCTCTTCTTCCACAGTCAGAGTTCAATTGGCTGCTATTTCCAATTTTCATGTCGGGATAGCAGATCATAATATTATGTCCCATAGGCTCTGCAGGGCCTTCTTGAAAGGAATTTTCCTACTAAAACCTCCAATCAGGAATCCTCCTCCTCAGTGGGATCTAAATTTGGTGCTGACATCCTTGATTCTTCCCCCCTTCGAGCCAGCTGTTTCTTGTTCCCTGAAATATCTTTCTTGGAAAACGTTATTCCTAGTGGCTATTACATCTGCCAGGAGGGTGTCTGAACTTCATGCTCTTTCGGTTCGACCCCCCTATTTGGTTTTTCACAAAGACAGAGTATCTTTGGGAACTAACCCAACCTTTTTACCTAAGGTCGCTTCAAAGAACAATTTGAATCAATCCATTGATCTCCGGTATTTTTCCTAACTATTCAGATAGAGCTGAACATAAGCTACATTTTCTTGTTGTCCACCGTCAACTTAGATACTATTTGGACAGAACAAAAATATTTAGAAAATCTGATCAACTTTTTGTTTCCTATGCGGATAATAAAAAGGCCTTCCTGTTTCTAAAGTGACTTTGTCCAGATGGCTTTCTTCGGTCATCTCTGAAATTTATACGCTCAGGGAAAACAGCTGTGCTCAAAACCTAAAGCACATTCAACTAGGAGCTTAGCTACTTCTACGGCTTTTCAAGCTAGACTTCCTTTGGACACTATTTGTGCAGCGCCACTTGGGCTACTCCTCACACTTTTGTTTCCCATTACAAATTGGACTTGGCCTCCAGGGACAGAGCCAGTTTTGGCTCTACAGTCCTCAAGAGTTTGTTCCATTGAGCCACCCAGGATAGAGGTGCTAGGGGCCGGTCCCATCAAGCAAGAATGAAGGCGAGATTGACAACTTAACATTAAGAAGTTATGTACCTACCATAACGTTCCATGTTAGTTGTCTTCTCGCCTTCTTTCTTGCGACCCTCCCTCCTTCCCCCTGGTCTGGACAGACCTTGTATAAGAAACTGTTATGCTATAGACCATTCAGACCTGGTCCTTTTACCATCTGTAAGTTTCTTTCTTCCTTTGGGAAGTATTTTATGCTTGGTGCTATTGCCCTTTGTCAGCAAACGAGATCTGGGTACTTACCGCCTTGCATCATGGGATATGGGGCTGCCTCGAGCTGGTAAAAGTGACTCTCGAGCTTAGCAAGTGCCGAGTCGGAGCCGAGGGATCGGCTCCGAGCCCATCAAGCAAGAAAGAAGGCGAGAGAAGACAACTAACATGGAACGTTATGGTAGGTACATAACTTCTTATTCTATTAAATCCCAACAAAACTAAACTGCTCATCTTTTCCCCCACCTGCAAATCCTCCTCACCATTCTTTACAGTAAGTTCCAACAATGGCACTATTATATACCCAGATACACACACAAAGCTCCTGGATGTCGCAGTCGATAACGCCCAAAGTATGATATCCATGTCAATCAAACCATCAAATCTGTCAACAAAAAACTGGGCTCCCTATACAGGATCAAACCCTTCCTCACTCCTTTTGCAAGAAGCACTGTTGCTCAGTCCCATCTACTATCTACCCTCCTGTATACCTTCCCCCTCTTCATTAACCTGAACCAAGCAACCCTTTCCAAACTTGCTAGTTGTTACAGCCATATTGATATATCTGATACAGGTGCTTCCTCTAGGACCCACCATTTTATCAACCTAACTCAACTAGGATGGCTGGAGTGGTCCTGTCTTCTCCGATACAACCAACTTATAATAACCTACAAAGTACTATACCAACCCAAAAAAACACCAGCAACTAAATAAGATCATCAGACCATACAGCAACCTGAGGTCACTACACTCTGCTGACAAACTGCTGGTACAAACAACTAAGAACATAAATGTGGCTGGGGATTCTCTATTCGCCAACTCAGTAGGCAAAACTTGGAATATGCTACCTGCTGAACTTACTCACCAGTCTTCCTTAACCCAGTTCAAAAAACCCTCAAACTACACTTCCAACAGCATTGGCAGTGTCCCTGCTTAAACCCCGACTAATCACCACCCGCTGTTCCTGCAAACTCTCCCTAAGCATTTCAATCATATACTCTAATAAGTGTATGAATTCTTGAAGAGACTTGGCCAGTAACAGCGTTATTATTGTCTGAAATTGAAGGCACATGATTTTGGTGTTGTCTACTATGTTTTATCTGTGTTTGTAACCCTACTAAAAACTGCATATTATACTTATCTGTAAATGTTTCTATTGTTCCTAATGTATTTGTACTCTGCTTTCTGGAGCTTTTCTCCCCAGGCCTCTGCTGCAAATGGACATATATCCAGTCGGACTTACCCGGCAAACAAATGTAACATAAATAAAATATTTGGGCCAGCCGAGGGCTATCACAGCAGGGTTAACCCACAGGTGATGACTGCAACAGTGAATACACTCTAACATGTACATTTATAGTAAGTGTACACAACTGTACTTTTCCACAAAGAGTCCAATTCTGTTTGCCATTCTCATGTTGCCAATTTTTCAGGCATTCAGCTTTTTTGCACAGTTCCCTTAAGTGATAAACATGTCGATATTCGTAACTTCAAGTAGAATGATAACATAATCAGAAAAAGGTGTATACATGTACAGACATCTGACACAGCATGAATGCCCATGGTGCTTTCTTACTTAGAAAATCAAGGGCCTAAATCAAGAAAACTGTGCCAACCATCTCAAAGCCTTGTCCATCTTCTCACTGTCAGACAGACTGCTGCAAAGTGATTTCTGCCTTACATACACAAGTCTCAACAGACCATAACTTGTCAGACCTGTACATTCACAGCTGCAGTAGGGGCATAAACACCAGCTCAAGAGATTTAAATCTCTTATGCAACATATGTAAACCTCATTGGAGCGAGAGGTATACATCACAAGAGAGTACCACAGCTTTGGAATCACTCTCCTGTACGCAAAAATCATTCTTTTTTTTTTTTTTTGCTAACAGGTTTATACGATGTAATCATCACCATAGTTCAGTCAAGTCTTTCTGGGCACCCCTTTAATGGCTCTGGACTCTTTAAGCATTACAAAGTCATCCGCATACATGGTGGCCCCTAAGCTGAACAAATCAAGTGATTGAAAAACAAAAACAAAATGGGATAGTTACTAAAGCATTTGGTACTGTAAGATTATGTTGAATTGCTGTTTTATGCTCCTATGAGATGTCACATTAATCCGTCTCTTTGAAATTCATTTTGCGTTTTTTTCCTAACTACAATTACAAGTCAGGCTGACACAGAATGATTTTGCAGTATGCTCAAAACATCCTTGAATAATCTTGATGCTGACAACAGTGCATTTGAAGAACGAAAATTACAATGTAGGGCACCTTCTTTATGTTAAATGAGCTGTGTCTTCATGATTTTACCTTGCTTGGTAAAAGGAAATGATCATGAACACTCCTTTGCTACTATGGGATAGCATGACTAATCATCTCTGAATCATCTCTTTTTTGTCTTATAATGTAAATATTTGTAAATACATTTTAAAATGGACTGAGCTTAGAATACTGTAAAATGCAGGTTGTGCCACCTTGCCTCCTGTAACAGCTATGTAAAGGCTGAGCAAGGAAATTTTTTTATGGACAATAAACTGGTAGTCTTATCTGAATGATTCAGACTGTCATTCTTACTGATGTCCAAGAATTATATAACATTTGGAAGATCCACTGAGCTAGAGAAATGGATATGGTTTAAATTAAGCTTGTGAAGAAAATGGCTGAAGATAAGAGGATCCATACACCAGGATGTGTCCGAAGGAAAGGGGGGGGGGGGTTGCATAATGATGAAGGTCTTCACCTTATAAACACAAGGTACAGGTTTTGAGTCTGACCTCAGGATATTGGCTATGGTTAAAATGACCCTTCGGGACAATTGGCCTAGTATTCACTTATTAAGCTAAGTTGGCAAAAAATTAAATGTAGTGTCATCAGTCCGTAACACCTAGCATGAATGACAGACTGAGTAATTTGAACTTCAAATCCGGACTAAAATATGCTTTTCTGCACAAATACAGTTATATATGAATTCCAGGAAAAGGTATGCTCTGAAGTTGTCAGTCTTCATCCTGCCATTACCTGTGGTTTTGGTTCTGATCCTTCAAAATGGACTGTGCTGTTACTACAGCTCGTGGCCTCCAAAAACCCTCGAGCACATCCCTTACCCGTAATGCTGCAAGTAGATTACCCCAGATCTCATTTGCCGCTTTCAGCTTAAGACGTGGTTTCTCCTTATTGCTCTCGAGTCTACCAGTTAAGTGTAATAATTTAACCTTAAATCCTTTCAAAAACCTTTTCCAAACCTTTAAATACTTTTATTGCATATTTTAAACTTATAGCTGTTGTTTTTAGACAGTTTTTCTCTTTACATTTCTCTCTCTCCTTCTCTCTTTTAACTACTGTGAGGTAGCTCTCTATTACCAGTGTTTGTATCCCTTACTCTTCCCTTTTTACCATTTCGGTAAATCTTTTAGTTACCATTGTTTTCAAAAAAAAAAAAAAACTACACTTTTTGTTCCCTTTCCTTCCTTGTCCCCTTCATATTATGTGTGTGTGTGTGTGTGTGTGTGTGTGTGTGTGTGTGTGTGTGTGTGTGTGTGTGTGTGTGTGTGTGTGTGTGTGTGTGTGTCTGCTGGGGGCATTGTAGTTTCCTGAGGATGACTGATAGACAAATCAGACCGAGTTTAAGAAGTGCACTAAATGCGGTCATAAAATTCTGTTTTCTGACCAGCATTCTCTCTGTGTTTGTTGCCTCAGTCCTCTTCATTTGCAAGAGGACTGTCCTGTCAGCCACACATTTAGTCACCAAGCATAGGTAGATAGATGAAATAAACTTATACTGAAAGGTCTCCTTCCCTCCTCCTCTGGGGAGGCCATATCTGGTTCTCGGGACAAGCATAAATCTGGATGGGCATCTTCCTCCTGTTCCAGAGCCTCTGAAGTAAAGATGTGAGCTTCCTCGGTTCCAAGTTCTTCTTTGGTACCGAGCCCTAAAAAGAAACTGACATCTGAACCGATGTCTAGATCATAGACTCTGAAAGGTTCTTTGGAAGTGTCTCTTTATCCCTCTGATGTTCTTCGTGTTTCACTGTTACAGTCATCACACTTGGGTTATCCAGCCAGGGGTAGCCCTCAGTCGGCCTGAATACCAGAGACTTAGTATTTCTGAGTCTGTTGCTGTCACTCCAGGGCTGACGTCAGGTCGTCAGTTGTATAAAAACAGGCAGCTGACACCATTACATCAGTCTTTCTTGATGAGGAGCCCAGAGCAGAAGCAGTTTGCACGAGTGCCGGTCGGCTGCTACCTGAGTTTTAATTTCTGAAATTGAAGTTGAAGTCTTCTAAAGCTAAGTATCCCATTGGGGATCCTTTTTTCTTGCTCTTACTGATGTCAGAAAAAGTTAACAATCGTCTCACCTGTGGAAAGCAAATACCACACCGAGATTTCCATTCTTACTGTGTCAGCTGTTTAGGCCCAGACCATGACGTCCCTCGCTGGCGGTTTTGTGTTTTGTTCAACGCCAGAACTATGTCATCGGGCCCTTATCGTAGCTAAATACTTTCGCTCTCTATCTCCGTATTCCGAAATGACTTCTGTAAGCCATCCGACTACCGATCTTCCAAAAAAAGTAAGGATAAAGACAGAGACAGACCGCACAGGTCCAAAACTGCCGACACTTCTGTTAAGCTAGTCGCCAGTTCGCCAGTACTCAGTGAGGCGCTTTCACAGCCCCTGATGCCCGCTTCTATGGATTCGCAGGCCACTACAGAGACCTGTTTGGAGTCCGGTATTCCGCAAGACTCTTCTTTGACTATGGAACCTGCGGATGTCTCTACCTTGGATGGGTCCAGAGATGCTGTGCAGGCACCGGCTTCCGAGGAAGTTCTTCGCACTACTGATATTCAGCACAAACTGACGACTTCTTTCACATCTTCAGTTCTTTCTAAAACTACCAGGTTTCTAAGGCCCACGGTATGAACTACACCTAAAAAACTGACGACCCAAGCTCAAGCACCCGCTTCCATGCCTCAATCTCAAATGCTTAAAATGGTGGAAGACATTATCATGCTGATTAGGGGAAGTCAGCCTACTCCTGCTAAAAGAAAGAGACTTGTCCCCAGCAGCTTTATCCGACCAAGAGTCCGACGACTCTGAGGTTTCTGATTATGAAGACATGCCCTTATCTGCTTATGAGGATTCAGATGCAGAGGAATCCATTCCTTCTGCCTCTCCTCCAGAGGATTTTTCTTTTGGTGAAACCTTGCATACCTTGAGAGAGCATTTCCATTGGGAATGCCAGGATTATCCACAGTCCAGAAAGAGACTCAGGGAATTTTTAGATTTACATAGCACAGACCTTTAGCTATTCCTCCTGTGCTGGATGTTGTGGATGATGTTTTTACGGAATCCAGTCTAACTCCTGATATTCTTCCTCCTGCTCCCAGTAAACCTGACTGGTATTAGAGTCCCTGACTCGCACAAATTTCTTTTCAAAAATCCTACTGCTGACTCAGAGGTCATCTCCCAGGACCTAAAGGAATAAAAGCAACCACAGCTAAGAATCTCACAGCTGCGGACAGGGATTCCCGAGCTTTAGACAGATGGGGTAAAAAAAGTATACACCTCTGCAACTCTTGGCATTAGAGCATTAAATTGTCAGTTCCACATGCTGAAATACCAGCTACATACTATGGAACTTATTAAACAAAAATTATTTTCTGCACAGTCTGAGAAGGTAGATAAAGAATTACAGGAGCTTATGCATTCTGCAAGCCAAGTTCCTAAGCATACCCTGCAATGTGGGTTTGACGCCCTAGCAGCATCCCGCAGAGCAGCAGTCACATGTTCTGTACTTAGAAGGCATGCTTGGTTTAAGGAGCAGACCTTGCCAGACCATGTCAAATCAAAACTATTGGATGCACCACTGAACAAAGACGATCTGTTTGGCACCAAAGCAGAGGAGGTTTTAAAAAAGATGGAAGAAAAAGCTAAGTCTATGCAGACAGTTAAAAACTTTTTGCAAGTCCAGCCTCCGAGATTCAGTAGTCATTGCCCCTCAAAACATTAGTCCTTTCCTGTCCCCTCAAGGCCGCCTCAGAGTAGACCTAGGGAAAGCAGACCCCCCAGACAGCAGTTCCAGGGAATGCAGAGCTCTAAGCAATGGAGTACCTCCACTTCTAAAACAGGGAGTGCTACACCACCCCCTTATGGAAAGAATTCATAATGAATTTTCAAATCCACCTCTTACCTCTGCCCACCTGCTTGTGCCCCTAGGAGGAAAAGAAAAGTTGCCTCCCATGTAAAAAACTGGGCTTCCATCACCAACAATCGATGGGTCCATACTGTCCCAGGGGTACATATTTTATTTCCACACATTCAGGTCTTCCTCCAAATCAGTGGGCAGAGGCACAAAACCAAATTCATTTCCTGCTCTCCATGAGGGCAATGCAGCCTGTTCCTGCAGATCAGATAGGCCAAGGTTTCTATTCCAGACTTTTCCTGGTACCCAGAAAAGAGGGCACCTGCCACCCAACCTTAGATCTATCCATTCTAAACACCTTCCTGGTGTTAAATTCAGAATGTTCACCCTCCAGCAGCTTCTTCCTATGCTGTCCAAAGATGCCTGGTTAGCCACCCTAGACCTAAAAGAGGCCTATCTGCACATCTCAGTCAGAGACTCTTGCAGGAAATATCTACGTTTCAGGGCGTGATCTATGCATTATCAGTTCTCTGCACTTCCCTTTGGCTTATCCACTGCTCCCAGAGGTTTCACAAAATGCCTGGCGCCAGCCATTGCTTTTTGCAGACAAAGAAATATACAAATTTAGCCCTACTTGGATGACTGCCTGATTCAGGCAGACAGTCAGGAAAAGCTGTTGCAACACCTGCCATTTGTAAAGGACCTGCTAACCTCACTGGGGTAAACTATAAATGAAAAGAAGTCCAAACTATTCCCCAATCAGAAAGTTGTATTTCTGGGAGCAAGCCTGGACATAGCATCCCAGATGGCATTCCTTATTCCAGCAAAACAAGCCTATCCGACAGGCTACTTCTCTTGTCTGGCCACCAGAACCCAGTTATCTGCAAGGAAAATCCTGCAAGCTCTAGGGTTCATGGCCTTCTGCATTCTACTAATTCCATATGCCAGACTGCATATGAGGAAACTTCAGTGGTATTTAAAGAGCCTTTGGTGTCAACATTCTCAGGACCTGGAAACTGTTATACCTATGATATCTTGTCTAAGGAAAGATTTTCTTTGGTGGGCAGTAGCATGCAACCACAACAAGGGACTTCCCTTTTCACAACCCCATGCCACCCAGACCCTAACCACAGATGCATCAGACTATGGCTGGGGTTGACACCTGGACGGCAGGTGCATTTAGGGCCACTAGAGCCCAGATCAAATTCATCTGCACATTAACCAAAAAGAGATGCTAGCTGATGTTCATAGTGTTTCACTGTTGCAGTCATTACACTTGGGTTAAAGTCATTACACTGGCAGGCTACCGGCAGTCGGCCTGAATTCCAAAGTCCTGGTCCGGCGTCGGTTGCTGTCGCCTCTTCCCTGACGTCAGTACGCCAGGGGTATATAAGATGCAACTGACGCCATTTTCTTCAGTCTTTCTTGCCGCGCGGTGCCCGAAGCAAAAGCAGTTCACAAGTGCCAGTCGGCCGACTCCTGATATTTTCGAAATTGAATTTCAGATCCGAAGTCTTCAATAAAGCTAAGTACCCAGTTGGGGAAAACTTTTTTCTTGCTCCAGACCGATGTCAGAAAAAAGTTAACAATTGTATTTCTTGTGGGAAGCAAATACCTCATAAGGATTTTCATTCTTACTGTATTCCTTGCCTAGGCCCTGACCACAATGTTGCTAGTTGTTGGTTTTGTGCTAGATTTAACCAACGCACTATTAAGCGTCTGTACGATTTTGCTTTTCATTACTTTGGCAGAAGGTTTAGCTGTATAATGCCGTAGGAACAGCCGACAACCGGAGTTCATAAAAAACGCAAGGAAAAAGAAAAGGACAGGCATCCGAGGTCCAAAACCGACGAAGCCTCTTCTAGGCCAGTCGCCGGTTTTCAGTGAGGTGCTTTCGCAGCCCCTGACACCCACTACCTCAGAGACACAGGCCACCTCTGTCTCCCACGTGGAGACAACTAGGCCTCTGGATACTCAAGGTATTGGGCCTTCGGAAACTAATCCCTCAGATGTGTCCGGAGCCGCTGAGCAGGCATCGGCTTCTGTGGGTGTTTTCAGATCTACACAGCTTTATATCAAGCCAACTTCAGCATCCAAGACAGACTAAAACAGCTTTAAAGACAAGGAAACAAGTACAGCATTCTCCAGGACAAACTTCCATGCCTAAGAAACAGATGCTCAAAATGGCCGAAGACCTCATTACTTTGATCAGGGGTTCCCATCCCCCTCCTGATAAGAGGCCTAGGCAAGACACTGAATATGATTCCTCTGATCAGGTTTCCATTTCCTCTGACTCCTCTTCAGAACAGGGATACTCTATTCCTCCTTATGAGGATTCTGATGCTGAAGAATCTATTCCTTCAGCTTCTCCTCCTGAGGATTATTCCTTTGGGGAAACCCTGCATACCATGAGGGAGCATTTCCACTGGGAGTGCCAAGATTACTCAGAATCTAAGAAAAGGCTCAGAGACTTTCTTTTACTACCTCAGCACAGACCTCCTGCTATACCACCTGTTCTAGACATTGTAGATTATGTATTTTCAGAGTCCGGACTGTCTCCCGACTCTTTACCTCCTGCACCTGTTAAGCCATACAGATACTACAGGGTTCCAGATTCACATAAATTTCTATATAAAAACCCTGCTGCTGACCCAGAAACTATATCTCAGGGTCCCAAAGGGTTCAAGGCCTCTACTGCAAAAAACCCTGTCCCCTCAGATAGAGATTCAAGGGCACTGGACAGATGGGGGAAAAAAGTTTACACTTCTGCTACCTTGGCTGTAAGGGCTTTAAATTGTCAGTTTCATATGCTTAAATATCAGCAATACTTACTTTCTCTGCTAAAACAAAAAATGTTGACAAATTCTGAATGTTCTGAGGACAAGGAAATGCAGGATTTATTGCATGCAGCTGAACAAGTGGGAAAGCATACTTTGCAATGTAGTTATGATTCACTGGAGGCCTCTTTCAGGGCCGCTGTTACAGGTTCTGTTATTAGAAGGCATGCTTGGTTAAAGGAACAGAATCTGCCTGATGATGTTAAAGCAAAATTATTGGATTATTGATACTTAGTTTGGTGTTAAGGCAAAAGAGGTGTTGAAGAAAATGGAGGATAAAGCTAAATCTATGCAGACAGTAAAGGATTTCTTACAGGTACAGCCACCCAGATTTAGCAGGAACTGGCCTTCTAAGAATTGGTCCTTTCCCATGTCAGACAGGCCACAAAGAGGCAGATACAGACTCCCTAGTGGCAGACAACAGCCCCAGGGCTCATACAGGCCCAAACAATGGGGTGCTTCTACCTCCAAAAGCGGAGAAGACAAATCACAGCCATATAGGAAACAGTCCCAATGACTTCCCTCTGCCAATGCCAAGCATTTATCTTTTGGCAGCACCGTTAGGGGGAAAACTAGCACTTTTTACACAAAATTGGCATATGATCACCCAGGGCAAATGGGTCTTAAATATAGTCTCTCAGGGCTAGAGGTTCCACTTTCACACCATTCCAAAGGCAAAAGGTATGCCAGACCTGCCACACAATCAGTGGGCAGAGGCACAAAAACAAGTTTCATCTCTCATGCCACAACAAGAGGAGGGACAAGGATTTTACTCAAGACTTTTCTTAGTACCAAGAAAGGACAAAGCATGGAGACCAATTCTGGATCTGTCTATTGTAAATACTTTTCTGGATGTTCCAAAATTCAAAATGTTGACTCTGCAGCAGCTTCTGCCCATGCTGGGCAAGAAGGCTTGGCTTGTAACTTTGGACCTCAAAGAGGCATACCTGCATGTCCCAATCAGACAATCTTGCAGAAGATACCTCAGATTCATAGCTGGCTCAATGCACTACGAATTCTCTGTACTGCCCCTTGGCTTATCTACTGCACCCAGGGTCTTCACAAAATGCCTGGCACCAGTAATTGCATTTTGCAGACAAAGAGGAATTCAAATATATCCCTACTTGGACGACTGTCTTATTCAAGCAGAGACCAAAGACATTCTACTAAAGCATATGGCGTTTGTAAAAAGATTAATAATTTGCCTAGGGTACACAGTAAACAAAAAGAAATCAAAACTGGTACCCTCTCAAGAGATAATATTCCCGGGTGCAAGCTTAAATACAACTGCCCAGATGGCTTATCTCATGCCAGACAAACAAAGGCAACTGACTTCTTACTTCGAAAGCATGGCAACAAAGACCCAGTTATCTGCAAGAAAAATTCTGCAGGCTCTGGGCTACATGGCATCCTGCATTCTGCTAATTCCATATGCAAGACTGCATATGAGGAAACTACAATGGTATCTAAAAAGTGTTTGGACTCAACATTGCCACAGCCTGGAATCATTAATTTCACTCATTCCCTGCCTGCAACAGGAGTTTCGACGGTGGGCACAGGCCTGTCACCACAACAAGGGACATCCATTCACTTTACCCACAGCCAGGCAAACACTAACAACAGATGCATCAGATTATGCCTGGGGGCCCACATGGCAGGAAAATGTATTCAGGGCACATGGCCCACAAGCCAAAGGCATCTTCACATCAATCAAAAAGAGATGCTAGCTATACAAAATGCCCTGACAGCCTTCAAGGACCTATTTCATCCAGGACAGGTGCTGATAAAGACTGACACCACCACAGTCATGTGGTACATAAGCAGGGGGGCACACATTCCTACCCCCTCTGCAGACAAGCCATGATTTTGTGGAACACAGCATTGACTTACCAAGTACACCTGCAAGCACATTTCCTGCCAGGAAAAACAAATGTTCTTGCAGACGAACTAAGCAGAAACCTCATGGATCCTCATGAGTGGAAACTAGATCCTCAAATCTTCACCATGATAACAAGGAAATGGGGATGCCCAGACATGGATCTTTTTGCCTCCCCTCACAGCTGCCATCTTCGGAGATTAGGCACAAGGACTTATCACAAACAAGCATGGAGAGTGGATGCTTTGTCATTCAGCTGGAACAACCTTACAGTATATGCCTTTCCTCCCCTGCCTCTCCTCCCCAAGGTAGTCCTAAACTTCAGGCAAGAGAAGCCAGAAATGATACTGATTGCCCTGGATTTGCCACGCCAACACTGGTACCCAATCCTAAGGAGTTTGTCTCAAGGCCCAGCCTGGACTTTGCCTCAAGTTCCTCATTTACTGACCCAACAAAACAATCCGATCCTGCACAGCCAGCTCAGAACCCTAAATCTAGCTGCATGGCAAATAGTGTAACCATTCAGAACACACCTCTCTCTAAAGCAGTTATGGATGCTATTTTGGAGGCCAGGAGGCCCAGCACCAGAAAATCTTATGCAGAAAAATGGAAGAGATTCTGTGCTTGGAACCAGGGACAAGGAATTGACACGCTTGTTCCAAATATCCCTCAGATTTTACAATATCTAACTGAGATGCTGGACAAAGGCCTATCCTTCTCATCAATTAAGATCCATGCCTCTACCATTTCAGCTCATTACAATACGGACCCACCTATTTTTTCACATCCATTGCTTAGGTAGTACCTCAGGGGGGGCCAAAAACATAAGACCTCCAAGGAGAGTACCAATACCTGCATGGGACCTCAATTTTGTCTTGGAAAAACTCACACTGCCCCCTTTTGAGCCAGCCAATACAGCTGAGATAAAATTCGTATCATGGAAAACAGCTCTGCTCCTAGAAATAACTTCAGCAAGAAGATTCTCAGAGTTACAGGCATTAATGGCTGTGGAACCTTTTATTATATTCCATCTGGACAGGGTTTCTCTAAGGACAAACCCAACATTTATGCCTAAGGTAGTTTCCAGTGTGGCTCTTAACCAAACCATTCATTTGCCTACTTTTTACCCAAACCCGCAGAATAAAGGGGAGAAACTTCTGCTTTCTTTGGACATACACAGACAGCTACGCTTCTACTTGGACAAAACTAAAGCTTTCAGAAAGACTGAGCAACTTTTAGTGGCATATGCTGCAGGATCACAAGGAAAGACTATCTCAAAGCAGACTATTTCAAAATGGATAGGCCACTGCATTCATTTCTGCTATTCACAACATGGCAAATCAGCGCCTAAGGGCATTAGACCACATTCTACCAGGGCAGCAGCCACCTCAGCAGCCTGCCTCCAAGGAATACGAACCAAGGATAATTTGGACGCTGCAACTTGGACTTCAGTGCACACTTTTACTAAGCACTACCACATACCTCTTTACTCTAAATCCAGAGCAGGCTTTGCCAATGCAGTTCTGCAGGGCCTCATAGCCACTCCTAATTCTTTTTAGACCCAGCCGCCCAACCTCAGCTTTGGGATTCAACCCAAGTGTAATGACTGCAACAGTGAAACACGAAGAACATAGTACAGTTGTGTACCTACCATAAATATAGATGTTAGAGTGTATTCACTGTTGCAGTCCAGGTTATCCACCCACCGTCCCCCTTTTCTTTGCTGGGACTTATCTGTACTTCTCTATTCTATACAACCTATGTGGTGTAGTTGCTTGTAGATGAAGGTAATGTTTATTTTAGTGCATACTTTTTATAAGCAATGTTTGATTTAGCTTACCCTTTTGGGGGCACCTGACATCTGGGGCAAGAAAAACTGAAGAAAATGACGTCGGCTGCATCTTATATACCCCTGGTGCACTGACGTCAAGGAAGAGGTGACAGCAACCGATGCCGCACCAGGACTTTGGAATTCAGGCCAACTATGGGTAGCCTGCCAACAGAATAACCCAAGTGTAATGACTGCAACAGTGAATACACTCGAACATCTACATTTATGGTAGGTACACAACTGTGAAATGCCAGGCACTCAAAGAGACTAAGAAATGTAGAAATGAGTAATGTGGATGGAAGGAAAACGCCTTAGAAGTTAATTCCACAACGGTTTAATCCACAACACGTACCAACAAAACATTAACGCTCTTTACACACACTGCGTTTTCGTCCACGCAAGCTGTTGGACTTCATCAGATAAACACATTTCCATTAATTGAACTTGCTTATAAATGTAATTAAAAACTGAATCATCCTATGAACTTAAAGTGCATCTTACGTTGTCAAATCAGACAAGGCTCATCTCATGAATATTAAATTTCATTGATGAAACTTTGTTAAAATACCTAAAATGCCCAATATCTTATATATTAATTACTTAAAATTTCATACGTTCTTTATAAAAATTTATTACATATAAATAAATTACCAATTGCATCACTTTAATAAATATATTACTATTACAATAATTAAATGTTAAATTCAATGGTTAAAATTCAGTCACGTATAAGAAAACATTCATTATTTACATAGATAGATGGAGGTTTGATGCCCTTTAGTGTTCATATAAATTCATTACAATTTCCCTGCTTTTAACTTTAATACTGGGGTTAACGAGATGTACTCATTTAAACCAGGGTTTTTTGTGGCTTCTAACTTTATTTGCCACCACAATTCCCTATATTCTAACCACTCTTCCCATAATCCCCCTCTAATATCCTTTTTTACTTGTTCTATTACAAAAAATGAAAATTTAGAACCCACGCATTCTCTTGAATGCTTATATAAAGCATTAGTTTCTTTTTGTTTTAATATTTCGTATGTGTGTTCATATATTCTTCTCCTCAGGACCCTTTCCGTCTTCCCGATGTAAAATGAACTGCATTTTCCACATAATGCTATATAGACCAACCCCTGTGTACCACAATTATAATATCCTTTATTACCAATAGTTATTCCTCTGCTACTTACATACACTTCACTATCATTAACTATATATTCGCATTGTTTGTAATGGCCACATTTAAAAGTTCCATTTCTCCTAGACCCCCCCTATTGTACCATAATAATTAGAAGTTTTCTTGATACTGTTGGATTCCAATAATTGTTTAATACTAAGTGAGTTCTTATATACTACTTTTGGAACAACATTTTTGAAATTATTAATGTCTGTATATAGTATAAAATTATTCCATTCCTTAATAAAAATTTCTTTTATTTTTGAATTTGATATATTGTATTCTAATACCATGGCTTGTTCAAAAATACCATCTGTTTTCTTATTATTAATCGTAGTATTTGTCTCTGGTATTATTCCAACAGTTCCTTTTATGGGTTTAAATTTATTAATTCTCCCTGCCTCCACTTCTATTTTGATACTCTCTACACAATGTGTAGGATAACCTCTTTCTTGAAACATTTTTGCCAAGATGTTACATTCCTCAATAAAGTCTCCATCTGCACTAGTCATTCGACAACCCCTCACAAATTGTCCTTTTACTAAGTTCTTTTTACAATGTGAGGGGTGTGTGCTAGTGTAGTGTAGGAAAGAGTTACAAAAAGTTTTTTTCCTATATACTTTTGATTCAAATGCTTTGTTATATTTATAAATCTCAACATCTAGATATTTTAATGAATCGAAGGAGGCAGTGTAAGTAAATTTTAAGAAATTAGTACTAGTGTTTATGTATTCAAAAAACTCTTCAAATTTATCTCTGCCACCTATCCAAAAGATGACTATGTCATCTAGGAAACGGCGGTAAAGTGTCCAATATTTACTAAATTCTGAATTCAATACATATTGTTGTTCCCATTTAGCCAATACAAGGTTTGCAAATATGGGTGCACACGCCACACCCATAGCAACTCCTTGTATTTGTTGGTAGTACTCCTCGTTAAACATCAGAAAATTGTTTTTCAAGACCATATCTGTTAAACTCATAATTGTAATTTTTTCCATTTGAGTCAAATTTTTATTCTCATAAATTACTTCCTCAAACATACTTAAACCCTCTCTATATGGTATACAGGAAAAAAGATCTATTATGTCAATAGTAACAAAAATTAATTCTTCGCTATATAGTTCAGGAGTGATATGTCTTAAGAAATCCCAAGAGTCTTTTAATATATGTTGATAGTTCACACATATATGTTTTGTTTTTGAGTCAACATATTTAGCCAAGGGGAGTGTTTTTGAACCTTCAGAGGAAACTATTGGCCTGAATGGAGGATCTTCTGCATTTTTGTGAACCTTTGGTATTCCAAAGATAATTGGTATCCTTGGTTTACCTACTTTCAAATATTCATATGTTTTTTTACTAATTATGTCTTCTAACAACAGGTCTTTCAAATTCAAGTCTATTTTATGGTAGGCCATATTTACCTCATTAATAGAAACACAGGCATATTTTGCCTCATCTCTTAAAATGCAGTTCATCTTACCTTCGTACAATATATTGTCCATTATGACTATACCACCCCCCTTATCTGGTTTCATAATTCTAATTTCTCCGTCCATTTTTAACATATTCAAAATCTGGACTTCTTCTTTACTAAGATTGGTTTTGATGAAGCTTTGATCATATTCCTTTCTAATTTCTTTCTCTAAAACCATCTCCAAGTTTTTAATTTGGGGATGTAGGGGGGGGTTGAAAATAGAGGGACGGACAAGACTTGGGTCCTGAGGAGTAATATAATCATTCATTATTGTTTTAAAATTTAGTTTTCTCATACATATTTTCATATCTATAATAGTTTTGACTACATCTCCTTTGTTATAAGGTATAAATTTCAACCCTTTGCTCAATAGGTCAAAGTGTTTACTTGTGATGGTAGTACCACTGTAGTTATATATGGAAAAACCATTGTATGTAAATTTATAACCTGTCCTGAGAATAGCAGTGTCAAAAGGAGCTGGGGATGTGTTTCTATTTACTGAAATCTCCCTCTCCCCCTTCTCCCCCCCCCTCCTCTGAAAACCCTGATTATTTTGATGAATCCCCTCTATTTCTCCTGAATCTAAGGGTGGGAATTCTGTGTTATAATCGAGACCATTCCAGTACCTTCCTGTTCCCTCATTGTTCGTGGGAATAGAAGTCTGGTATTTATTCTTATAAAAATGAACTTCCCTCTGATTGTCTCTTTTGTTATTATAAGGGGGTCTGGGATAACTCTGATCATTGTTATATTCTTCTATGTCCCTTTTTAGCTTATTTAACTTTCTCTGTACAAGTTCCTTACATTTAAAATCAATATCATCTCTCACTTCATAGTATCTATCACTCACATCTCTCACCCTATACATGAAATCATTTTTAATATTGGTATCTAACACTTCTATCTCCTTTTGTAATGTCTCTTGTACATTAATGTTTTCCTTAATAATAAGTTTTAAAATTTCTAGACCACAATCATTGAAAACATCTAGTAATGATTTATGAAAATCTGAGCCTGTCTGAACATTGTTCGGGTATTTCCATACCCTAAGTCCCTTAGGGACTATTTTCCTTTTTATACATTCATGCAAGTAGTCATTTTCAATTTTTAAAGTTTTAAATTTTAACATCAACCTTTCCAGTTTGTCCATCTTTGCAGAGTAAGACTCGCCATCAGGCAAGTTGACGTTCTGTTTGGATTCAAAATTGAATGGATGGGATTTACATAACCATTCATTAATGTTTTTTCTTTCAACTAAATTAGTAACAGTACCTTCAAGTACCTTCCTGACAGAAGGTTGTGTAAAGTTATTGGCGTTGTCAGCTTCCACGGAGTTTCCTCTACTATTGTCCCTTCCTGTGGCTCCAAAAATAAACGGTGTTGCTACAGGATTGAATGTGTTACCATTCGGTTCGTTATTTTCCATTTCGGAAGTTATTTGCTCACCGCTGGTTTTCTTCCTTTTAGTTTTACTTTGTCCAAACCCTTTGGTCCAGTCCAGTTCAGCACACACGTTAGGATTGCGTTTAAATAGCAGCGTCTGACATAACGGAGTTAACAAGTCAATTAACTCAGTGAGCTGACCAATCAGCTTGCGTGATTGTCCCATTTCTTCCTTGCTACTTAACGGCAAAACTCCTTCCATTCACCCGGTAACGAAACACAAACCAAGAAATACCAGGCACTCAAAGAGACCAAGAAATGTAGAAATGAGTAATGTGGATGGAAGGAAAACGCCTTAGAAGTTAATTCCACAACGGTTTAATCCACAACACGTACCAACAAAACATACAAAACACACATACGAAATATTAAAACAAAAAGAAACTAATGCTTTATATAAGCATTCAAGAGAATGCGTGGGTTCTAAAGTTTCATTTTTTGTAATAGAACAAGTAAAAAAGGATATTAGAGGGGGATTATGGGAAGAGTGGTTAGAATATAGGGAATTGTGGTGGCAAATAAAGTTAGAAGCCACAAAAAACCCTGGTTTAAATAAGTACATCTCGTTAACCCCAGTATTAAAGTTAAAAGCAGGGAAATTGTAATGAATTCATATGAACACAAGAGGGCATCAAACCTCCATCTATCTATGTAAATAATGAATGTTTTCTTATACGTGACTGAATTTTAACCATTGAATTTAACGTTTAATTATTGTAATAGTAATATATTTATTAAAGTGATGCAATTGGTAATTTATTTATATGTAATAAATTTTTATAAAGAACGTATGAAATTTTAAGTAATTAATATATAAGATATTGGGCATTTTAGGTATTTTAACAAAGTTTCATCAATGAAATTTAATATTCATGAGATGAGCCTTGTCTGATTTGACAACGTAAGATGCACTTTAAGTTCATAGGATGATTCAGTTTTTAATTACATTTATAAGCAAGTTCAATTAATGGAAATGTGTTTATCTGATGAAGTCCAACAGCTTGAGTGGACGAAAACGCAGTGTGTGTAAAGAGCGTTAATGTTTTGTTGGTACGTGTTGTGGATTAAACCGTTGTGGAATTAACTTCTAAGGTACACAACTGTACTTTCAGCATGCTCTGACAGCTTTCAGACCCCTACTCTCTCTGGGGCCTCTACAAATCAAAACCGACAACACCACAGTAATGTGGTACATCAACAAGCAGGGGGTAACCCACTCTGCAGGCTAGCCATGACCCTTTGGAACATGGCCTCAGCCATGCATATTCACCTGCTAGCGCAATTCCTGCCAGGCAACCAAAACTCTCTGGCAGACAACTTAAACAGAAATCTCCTAGAGCCACACGAGTGGCAATTAAACCACAACACCTTCAACCTCGTAACCTAGAAATGGGGTACCCTGAAGGTGGACCTATTTGCCTCCCATAACAACCACTAGCTCAGCAAATTCTGCACCAGGGAACCTCACAGCAAGGCCTGGAAAGTGGATGCCCTATCCTTCCAATGAGTAAACCTCTGGATCTATGCATTTCCCCCTCTTACCTGTTCTTACAAGGGTATTACTCAAAATAAAGGAGGAAAGATCAAGGGCAGTCCTGATTGCCCCAGACTGGCCACGCCAACACTGGTACCCACTACTGTGCAGTCTGTCACTGTTGCCTCCATGGCACCTCCCTCAAATTTCAACTCTCCTTACTCAGCAGGAGGGAGAGTTCTTGTATCCACAATTGCAGACCCTGAACCTGGCAGCCTGGCTTATTCCTCGACCTCTCCTCCAGTGGCCAGCCTAAGCAAGCAAGTCCTGGATGTTGTATGTGAAGCCAGATGACCCAGCACTAGAAAATCCTATGCTGACAAGTGGAAACGGTATTGTTCCTGGATCCAGGCTAAAGGAGCTGAACCAGCACAGCCCTCCTTACCTCTCATCCTGGATTACCTAGCAGACGTACTTCACAGAGGCCTATCATTCTCTTCTGTTAAAATCCATAGGTTCATAGGTTCATACTAGGCTATCTGCCCAAGGGCATTTACAAGCCTAGCCCAGAGTTTTGTGGCTTGTGCCACCCCTTTAGTCAGAAGGAAACTATGCCCATTATTTTGCTGTGCCTCTGTCAAGCAGTGACACTGAGGTAATCCCTGGGGTATATTTGTGATCTCCCATCCATTGGTCAAGATTTCTCTTGAACAAGGCCAGCGAGGTGCTCTGCCTCACATGTACCGGGATTTTGTTCCACAGCATAGGGAGTCTCTGGGTGATGAATCTGTCCCTCCAACACGTCCTATTAATAACCGTGTCCAGGTTTAAGTCTCCGCCCTTGTAGTTTGAGGGATCTAGATTTTTGAGGTGAAGCATGTTCATCAATTCTGGGTTGGACATGGCCTTGTATGTCAGGCACAGGTCACCTCTGAGCAAGCGGTGGCGACTGAATAGAGCTGGAGTTCCTTCAGTCGGGCAGCATAAGATATATTTTTGAGGCCGTTTATCCTTTTGGTGAGAAACTTTTGGGGCCTTTCCAGCTGCTGCAGGTGTCGGGTCAGATACATTCCGAATGGGGCATTGTACTCAATCATTGGTCTGATGAGTGATGAGTACAGGGGGCCGATGACCTCTCTTGATCTAGATGTGAATCCCTTCTTGATCAGGTGGGCAATGTAGAAGGTCTTCCTAACTACTTTGGCAACGTGAGTGTCAAACAAAAGGTTACTGTCAACTTGGGCCCCCAGATCCTTGATAACCTCTTCTGTGCTCAGTGGATTGCCACCTATATGGTAGCTAGGGGTAACCTTGTTTTTCCCGAGGGGTATGACTATGCATTTCTTGGCGTTTAACTTTAGACCATGGCTCTGGCACCAGTTATCCGTTTCTATGAGACCCTTCTGGAGGATATCTGTGTCAGATGTATTCTCGACTATGGCGCCCAGTTTGCAGTCATCTGCAAATTTTGTCAGCCATAACCCTCCTGTGTTTGCTTGTACTTCTGAAAAGTAGATGCCGAACAAGAGTGGGCCCAGGACTGAGCCCTGTGAGACACCACTTGTGACAGGCTTTGAGGCGCTAGCAACTCTGACCCTGTGGGTTCTGTCACTTAGCCAGTTTGCAACCCATCTTGTGACGTATGGGTTTACATTTAAGCTGATGAGTTTTTCAATGATACCTGAGTGGGGTATTGTGTCGAAAGCCTTTGCCAGGTCGAGGTAGGCTGTGTGGACTGCCTTTCCCTCATCAATGGCCTTGGTGACTGTTTCGAAGAAGTCAACCAAGTTTAAAAGGCATGAGCTGCCTTTGACAAAGCCAAACTGGGTTGGATCCAAAGTCTGTAAGTCCCCTATGTCTTTATTTATGAGTTCCATTATGATCCTCTCCATAGCTTTGCAGCTCAGGCTTGTCAAGCTGATGGGGCGGTAATTACCAGGGTCGGTGGAGGCACCGCCTTTGTGAAGTGGGACCACAGTTGCCGTGCGCCACTCTTTGGGTACGTATCCTGAGGTGAGGCTAAGATTAAACAGCTGTCCTAACTGCGGGTTTAATTCCTCATTGAGTTCATGGAGCACACAGCCGGGGACACCATCTGGTCCCATGGATGCTGTGTTTTTCGCCTTGGAGAGAGCAGTTCTCACCTGAGCGTTAGAGATGTTTGGGGGGCTACAATCCTCTGGTATAGATATCTCTCCTTTTGGGGGGGAGAAGTTTGCACTGAACCTGTCAGCCAGTATGTTGGCAATGTCTGTAGGTTCAGTGATTTTTACATCATTTTGAACTAATTCTGAGCATATCTGGGAGTTTCCTCAAAGGTTTCTAACATAGCTAAAGAAGGCCTTATGATTGTCTTTTGAGTCCTTAGCGATTTTTCTCTCAAAATTTGCTTTAGATGATTTTATGAGAACTCTTAGTTTTTTACTTATAATGATCAAAGGTGTCTTACCTTTTAAGGATTTTGCTCTATCTTGTAGTAGCTTCCTCCTTTTGTTGTAGAGCTTGTTTATGGCTGGGGGCCACCAGACTGGATGCTTGCCTTTGGTACAAAGAGTCTTTGTTTTGTTTGGGATAGCCTGATCCATGCAGTCCTGTAGGTGCTGGTAGAAGGCATTTGTAAGTGATTCAGCGGTTTGAGTAATGTTTACCACTGGTTCAGGGGCCTTAAAAGAGACCACACTAGTCTTTAGAAGTGTGAAGTCGGCTTTTGAGAAGTTTTTCACTGTGGTCTTTTTTGTTTCAGGTGGTCGCGGGATGAGGACCTCCAGCGAGATTAGTTTATGATCTGATCTCACCAGTGAGGGGTATACTTCCGGTGTTGAACATTTTGATCCCATGTTCGTGATGATGAGATCAAGTATGTTTTCTCCTCTTGTGGGGATGGTGACTAGTTGTTCCATGGCATTTGAGTTTATGAACTCTAGGAATCTTTGGGTTAGAGTGTTTGGGCTTGAGTAGTGTTCCCAGTCTATATTAGGGTAGTTGAAGTCACCTAGTATGATGGTGTTTGGAGATACATTTATCCCCTCCAATGTTTTCAGGAAGGCCATATGAGGTTCCTGAGTTTGAGAGGGTGGCCTGTAACATGCTACAAATTGCAGAGCAGTCTTGCCTATGGTTAATTGCTCCTGGATGGTCTCCGATGCATTGTGCGTTGCCACCAACCTTGAGGTGTGAGTGTCGTTTATGAATATGGACACCCCCCTCCTTTCTTGGTGTTGTCCGGATTTTGGGGCCGGAACGCATGATATGTGGTGAAACCTGTTAGTGCTGGGGTGCTCTCAGGAGCCTTGAACCAGGTTTCTGTCACAGCACAGACATCGATGTTCTCCATATTGAGAAGGGCCTCGAGTGCGTGCATCTTGAGATTGAGACTTCTGGCATTGAGCAGCATTACCCTTAGTTTTTTTTCTTTTTGGTGTTCTAGGGTGGTAGGTTTAGAATTTGAGCCTTGC